>NW_017803313.1:120268-121884 GCF_001625305.1 Branchiostoma belcheri | reverse complement strand
TTCTGGTGGACTCCAAACAAAGTTGCTGCTGACTGGCAAAAATTTAAGCTCCTTTGACGATTTCTTCTCACTCTCACTGCCAATCGGATCACTTCCACCTTCTGGAATAAGTTCAAATAGAGAACGGCATTGGCGTTCTTTGGTGCGTGCTTTGAGTGACCCACATACGCCACAATGAATTCCAACCATGTAAACAAGTACTTTTGCCCCATGATGTTCTCTATTTGGTTTTAACCAAATAGAGAACATCAAATTAGTTGTTCTTCAGGTGCCAGTTATTTTACGTTTCGGTCATTTGTGAGCATTAAAACGTAGTGAAAAACCTTTGTTTACAGCAGCTTGTGCTCCTCCCGCGTGGTTGTCTGCCTCTGCCATTATGCCAATGTGGTACATGTAGTTAATGGAAAAGTTGCTCCTTTAAGTTCACATCTCAGTGATGTAACGGCCAGAAAATTATCACGAGGCTGACATTATAATGACTGTAGACCGAGGTGGGATGACGTTGCGGCGCCAGCAGTGATGCTAAGCAGGTTACAACCGGCCTCGACTGGACTAGATTGTGACCTAACAACTGTCAAAACCCCCCAAATTATACAAGTTTAAGGGAGAGTATGCCAAAAATTAAAATTAATTATTATTAATAGATTATATAAAGCATACCCATACCGAATTTCAGATGATTTGGATGTACATGTAATACGAGGTCTCCAGGACC
This sequence comes from Branchiostoma belcheri, assembly GCF_001625305.1. Lineage (NCBI taxonomy): Eukaryota > Metazoa > Chordata > Leptocardii > Amphioxiformes > Branchiostomatidae > Branchiostoma > Branchiostoma belcheri. Next base: position 121,169 of record NW_017803313.1, on the reverse strand, counting down.
CCAAATGTACTTTTTTGGCCAAAAAATGAGGCAGATAAAACTTGAGTTTGCTGATCTCATACCTCCATGACATGTTTACACATGTAGTGCTTTCGTAAATCTTATGCATGGTGATGACCACCTGTAAATGGCTTACATTTACAATCCTACTCATTTGCAAAATTTTTATACAAATTATTCACATACTGTAGCTCCTACCTAGTAACATGCAACACACTGGTGAAATCCTTATCACTTAACATGGACAACGTATGATATTGTTGGTTATATCTTCAACCTCTGACATACTTTTGCCATCCAAGCCAAATTATAAGAGGCCATTTGCATATATTATATCAGATGATCATATTCTCCACCCAACGACAGGGTTATCTTAAGAAATAAGGGTATTCTAGCGTTTCCTCATAAATTATGCAAATGAGGTCCTGATTTGAATAAATTATGTTTAGTGATGTGCACCTTCACTGAACTTCCAATTATGGAAGTATTAAATTCCCGGCAGTTATCACCATAAAATTGTACCAATTTTCCATTAATTATGCAAATTAGGTCTTCATTTACATAATCAATATCTGCCATTAATCTTGTTGTTCTCAATTACATGTCGCAAAGTGTTTCATATGGAATACAGCAGATTTATAGAATTTCCTCATTAATTATGAAAATTAGATACTGATTTGCATAATTGTATCTTAATTATGTCAACCATCACTTAAGCTACCTACATACCAAAAATCATGACGATCCATCAAACGGCTGTTCAGTTATACCTCTCTCAAAGATTTCCAAAGAAACTATCCTGCAGTTCCAGAACAAGCTACCTACCATCCAAAATTCATGACCCTGGCATGTCCAGATCGCGAGATATCAAAATCGCAAGTTGCGCTGCAGTATTAAGGGA
>NW_017803313.1:113613-120248 GCF_001625305.1 Branchiostoma belcheri | reverse complement strand
AAAAGCCTGTATCTAAAAATGAAAAAGGTCTGGGGGTGTATAGCCACTGTGCCTTCATGCCAAATTTCATGTTATTTGGCAAAAAAATGAAGAAACTGAATCCATTTAACAAAATGGCAGGAGGAGAAACATGAGGGGGAACAATACATTTCTCCCATACTACAGTATGGCTGAAATGTAATCAATACAAGCTTATAGAAGTTTTTTTGGGGCATTTCCAGACAAAAGTATACATTTAGGGCTATATTTGGTATTTCACCCAATTATCTGTAATTTGGTTTGGGTGTGTCTTTTGTATAAGAATTTAAAACTGAATAATTTGGGACTTTGGGCTGTTATCGGGACAGAATGTACTACATTTAACAGCCTCCAGTTTAATTACGGACTTCCAGTTTAATTCCGGACAACCTCCCATATCTCAGCAAACCAGAGGTAAAAATGATGTAGGAAATACAGTGTATGTAGCAGCTATTCGCGACCCCCTGGGGGTTTGTCTTATTATGCATAATGCTTTGATGGGTTATGCATAATTATGCATAATAACTGCATTCATAACTGAAGAACTATTATGCATAACCCTTTCTTACATCATTTTGTGCAGTCACTAGTAGCGGGATAAAACTCTTTGAGTACTCTAGCGGACATTTTAGAACACAGCAGTTCTCTTTGGATTAGGCATTGTTCTGCCAGATTCTGCCAGATTTTTTTTCTCTGTTTTCTTGCACAATTTTCCATTGTTTGAAAAGTCTCTTTCAAAATCACCTGTGAAAACTTGTGCGACTGCAAGAAACATTAACCCTGAACCATTTGGGTCAAAATTGCACATTATGACTTGCTGTCTCCACCAAGATGACAAACAAAACGTTGTTAGACAGTCTGTTCTCTAACCTAGTAAACATGATCCTACCATGTTCAATCTGACGTCATTCAAACAGAATGTTGACACTGATTGGTTGCAGTGTTTAAGGCATTTAAACAGTATGGTGTTTAAGCCCCACTGGTTTACCGGTAAACAATTTAATAATCACCACTGGTAATGTTATGGCACCAGTATGAAATGGGGACTTCTGATAAGTCTGATAAGTCAATTTTATCTGGCTATATGATCATCTGGTGTTCAGATACACCATGTTCTTCTTTAGTGTGATTGTTTTCTATTTTGACATTGTCTTTTTTTAACACTCATCATTATTTCAGAATTCACAGATCCCTTTAGATGAGGAGCCAGGGATATTGGAATTTGGTGATGATCGTAGCTTGTCGATCAAAACTGCAGAATTACTGGACAGTGGAATCTATACTTGTGTTGTTACTAATGTTGCTGGCTCAACAAATGTTACCATCTCTCTAAAAGTACAAGGTAAGAAGAAAGTGCATCGCATCAGAAATACATATTACATGACATGTTAGGGAGAAACTTTCCAAAGGCTTTCTTTCCAAGTTTTACAACTTATTTTAAGTTTTAAGAATGAATATACATGTATGTATGTCAGAGCTGTATTGTACCTGCTTCTTCATTGGCCCAAAGGACTTCATGGCAGTCATTACATGTACATGTACATTTCTATTCTGCTTATATTACCTTCTCCCACAAGGTTATGTTTTAGGCCTATTCAGACATGTGTAATTAAGAATAAAAGGAACGATGCCCTATATTTATTATGGAAATGAATTCCTGATTTGTTTAATTGGTTCATTTTGAACTTGATTTAAGGTGAACATCATTTATTTTAATTTAAGTACTTAAGTATAACTTATTCAAATCAAGACCTCATTTGCATACTTTATAAGGAAATGAGAGAATAACATTGTTATTAAAATAAGCTTTTATTAATTAAACGTTAATTCATTCAATAATTGGGTGTAGAATTTGATGAACTTATATAATTTATGCACAGGATATTATTTGCATTACCATTTAAGGTTCCAGGTCAGAGCTTAAATCTGACTGGAGTTCCAAATAGTGTGCAGTAAATTGCCAGATCTGTGTGTCACGCTACCTCAGCGATCGTGATAGATTTTCAGATACATGTAGTTTTTTAATTGACCAATTGTAGTGTTTTTCGGTGTGGTGAAGTTGGTTGGCCAGCGAAGCGTTTTTGGTATTAGTCAGCGAGCTAGGGTGATGGGGTTTTTCACCTGATGACCCAAATAGCTGCGTTCTATGTGGAATTTCAAGGCATTTATTTGTGTCACCGGACAGCTTTGATGTTTTATGCTGAAGGGCGGTTATACCGGCTGCTTCGTACGGCTACAGTAACAGTTGTGTTATGCGGAAGGGTGGTAAAACCGGCTACTTAGTAATACAGAATACAGATAGTGTGGGTGACCAGTTTGTCGAAAAGACACAAACACCTTGCTTTTCAAAATGACCCTAGTATGCCCAGAACATGAGATACAAATTATGCAGTACCAAGGAAAGTAGCCAGGGGGACCAAAATGTAATCATTTCTTTGATAGGTGAAAACAAATCTGACAATTCTTCCATAGCTTCTTGACTTCTGTGCCACATCCAAACATCTATCCATACAGCCAAACAAACACTACCCAAAACATAATCTAATTGATGAAGGTAGTTCCAATTACCAGCATCTCATCCATATGCATATCAAATAATGACTTCATCAACACTGCTACATGTAAATATCAATTTGAAAGAAAAACCATTGCTAACTAGAAAGGCCGACATTTGCTCAGGAGCAAATGCAGCACATGGCTTCACCACATCCCCCATACCAAAATGGACGCATACCCCTCCCGCACAAATGGTCAAAAAGTCAACTACATGTAACGTTATGTACATTATGTTCATTTGAAAAAAGAACATAAATCACTCACTTGTCATGTCTTTTTTCCAGTTATTCCCAGTATATCTGAAGACAAGACTGAGTACACTGTGGTACAAGGTCGGCAGGTTGTGCTGACATGTGATGCTGATGGTGTGCCCTCCCCAACTGTGACCTGGAACAATCGAGGAGAACCTGTAAGTGACAGGCCGGGCATGTCCATCTCAGACACAGGAGCTCTGATCATAAGTTCAGCCAGGCCTGCAGATTCTGGTCCTTACACCTGCACAGCCATCAACCCAGCAGGGGTAGCCTCCAGACAGGTCAACCTGCAGGTGTTTGGTAAGGGTCTTCTGTTACATGTAGATGTAACAGTTAGATGGGCATCTCAAAAATAAGACCTCTGAATTTCAGTGTTTTCTATAACATACATTTGTAATAGTCAGCTGTCTACTTTATTGATAGAAACAGTTGTTCTGGTTAGTACCTGTGCCTTCAGTATTTCATGTTTTATGTACGTTACATGTAGCATAAAAAGATTTCTTCCATTAGTCCCACCATCAGGTACAAATTTCACTGATAATTCAACCAATGAGGTGACAGCAACAGTTGATGACAAAGTCAGTCTACCGTGTGATGTGGACGCCATTCCTCCCCCAGTCTTTGCTTGGATTAAGGATGGACAGGTGTTGTCAGGTCCTCGACATTCCATCTCCTCATCTGGTACACTGAACATTGTGGCAGTTCAAGTGGGTGACAGCGGAAAATATGTGTGTGTGGCAACTAATGAGGCTGGTAACTTCACATTGGACTTGAACCTGATTGTCCAAGGTAAGACAGGTGACAAGCATGGATGGATGCCAGGGATGGGAAAGGGAGTGATGTGAGGCTTTCTTGAAATTTCCAGATTATCAGTTTATAGGAATTCTATTATTCTGTTGGTCTCTTATTTTCTTTACAACTTAGGTGCACAAATTACTGTCTTTCTAAAGGTACTCAATTTGTGAACTTTTGTACATGAGCATGAATGTAGACTTGACTTATTGCATGCAGCATACAATTTCAATTTACTAAAATGTTCACTTCAGGGAATCAGGACGACTCAGACAATTATCAACTCAGCCCATTGCAAATCTGGTCAGCTTGGCCCAACCCCCTGTACAACTCCAGTCTTTGTCAAGGAATGAGCAATCCACCGCTTCCATGACATCACACAGATACAATGTACATGTACATGTAACACGTGGCTCCATGAGCAGGGTCATACTCATAGGTTGCAGAAATTTAAGGCCATGGTGTCCCCCGTCTCTGTTGAGGGATAGTTGTAATGTGTTGATGTAGATGGCCCCTTTAACCCCTCATGCAAAAATGTCCAGTTCTGTGTCCAAGAATCTTACTGTTTCAATGAGACTGAATGTCCAGGCAATGCTACATGTATATTTATATGTTGTGAGACTTCCAAAGTAGTCGAGCTACGGGTATGTCATTTGTGTTCTTAGAACCAAGCCTTTTAAAAATATCTTTCAGTCTCTGCAATATATGAGTGAATGAATGAATGAATGTATTCTATTATTGTGTCTTGCGATGTCACCCAGCTCGTATGGGCTTGTACAATGTAAGACACCAGTACAAAAGTCATATAAACATAAATCCAAGTCAAATCAGGTCATACTGGAGACTTCAAATAAAGAACTTAATACAGTGCTTAAGTGGTAATGTTACATAACATAATTGGTACATGAAGTCAACTCAAAAGTACATAAAGTCAACTCAAAAGTACATAAAGTCAACTCAAAAGCACATGAAGTCAACTCAAAAGTACATTAAGACAACTGAATTTAAACATATGAACACGTACTATATATTTAATTTCAAATTTCCTTCGGTCTTCTGGGGTGGGGGGTTGGGGCACCATAGACTTTCTGCAACCTACAATTGTATGCATCCACTGCTGACGGAGACACGTTTGTTATCTGCGTGATGAGCAGTGGATTGCTCATTCCTTGACAAAGACTGGAGTTGTACAGTTAAAAATTTGGGTACTGTAAATCTTAAAATGATCGTGGTGGTTTTATTTTCGCGGTATTCATGATGACCACTCCATCACGAAGTCATAAGATCGTGAATGTGATTTGTTTTATGTAGTGAGGTGAGTACAGCTGGATAACCAGTCTTTTGGCGCTTAGCCCTCATGGGCATGAATGTGCAAATACTAGAAAACATCAATTTGTCATTGTTTATACTGGCTACAATGAGTGCAGTGGAATGCACACCTGGCACGGATGTTTGTTTACTGGTAAACCCAGATGAAGCCATGCATGCACTTGCTTTACTCATTAAAATACATATTAGGGGAGTCCTAATAAACATGCTATTTGATCCTTCTCTGATGTTGCCATAATAAGCACCATGCCGTTCTTCTGCATTTGACATTAGAAGACAATAGTGGAAGACATGCATCAATAGCAGCATACTGGCCAAAACTGTGTACCATACAATATACTATACAATGCCACAATAAGAGGTATATTGAAACCAAGAGTAAAGGCACTGATGCCACTGTAAATGTACTGCCGTACTTAAGTATTGTTTCGACCGTGAACTTTAAACACTGCAAGAATATCCTTTCCTTTCCTAACGCAAAATTTATCCCCGCGAACATAAATGAACTTACAGTAAGTCCAATTTCTTGTGTTGATATTGCAGTTCAAACTTGTTTCATAATGACTTCTACCAACACAGATTCTAAGTCTTCCAATACTTACCTTCATGTTTTCAGCCATTCCCAGTATATCTGGAGACAAGACTGAGTACACTGTGGTACAAGGTCGGCAGGTTGTGCTGACATGTGATGCTGATGGTGTGCCCTCCCCAACTGTGACCTGGAACAATCGAGGAGAACCTGTAAGTGACAGGCCGGGCATGTCCATCTCAGACACAGGAGCTCTGATCATAAGTTCAGCCAGGCCTGCAGATTCTGGTCCTTACACCTGCACAGCCATCAACCCAGCAGGGGTAGCCTCCAGACAGGTCAACCTGCAGGTGTTTGGTAAGGGTCTGCTATTTACCTTGTTGTACTTGTAGAAAGATATCTCACATGCTTATTACAACAAGGAGAAGCAAATCAATAAGTCCAGAGGCAAGTAGCCGAATGCTTGTCCAATGCTGACAGATCTAGAGAAGATCACCTTAGTTCTACGTTATATGATGTTAAGGTTACATTTGGTTCACTTACTAAGGTAGTATGATATTACGTACATGTATCATGTATGTTATTTAAGTTACTTCGGTTTTGTCTCAATTAGTAAGTTGTATTTGTAACTTAATTTGTTACTTTTGTTGTAATTTGGACTGAGTTGATTTTGATGTAAATGGCTCTATTTGGGGTTTTCCCCCCAGGGCACATTGAAAAGCACATTCAGGTGATAAGTATCCCCAGGTGAAGTGAATAAAACAAACAAACATTGGATCATTTGGGGTGTATTCAATATTCTAAATCTTAAAGTTTCCATTCAGTTTGACACTTGAACTAATATTTAATATGGTCACATTTTTCTTTACATTCAACTGTTTGTGAACAATGCAAAAGCCAGTCAAGTGAAGTCCATTTTTTGGTAGCCTACATTGTAGCAAATATCACCAGCCACAGGTGCTGTTTTTGTTCAGTCACCAGCCACAGGTGCTGTTTTTGTTCAGTCACCAGCCACAGGTGCTGTCTTTGTTCAGTCAAAATTTGCAAATTAGTACAGAAACCTGGGAGGTGCAACATACAATGTACAAAACACTGACACAGTTGAAACACTAGCTTATAAAAATTATCAGCTATGTGTTGGAAAGTACATTCTGCAG
>NW_017803313.1:100214-113593 GCF_001625305.1 Branchiostoma belcheri | reverse complement strand
TATTCTTGAAAATATTCAAAAGGGGATAACTCAAGAACCAATTGACGGATCGTCATGATTTTTGGTATGTAGGTAGCTTACGCGATGTTTAATATAATTATGTGACAATTATGCAAATATGGATGTAATTTGCATAATTTATGGGGAAATTCTATAAATCAGCTGCATTCCATGATAGGACAATTGAAGCTTGTGACATTGGTAATTGACAATGAGAGAAACACAGGAAGATATTGATTATGTTAATAATGACTTAATTTGCATAATTAATGAGAAAATTTTATAACTGCCTGGAATTTCATACTTGTGGTATTTGAAAGTTTAGTTGACGTGAACATCATTAAACATAATTTATTCAAATCAGGACCTCATTTGCATAATATATTAGGAAATGCTAGAATGCATTGTTTGTTAATATAAGACTGTCTTTTGGTTGAGATTATGATAAAATGATATAATTCATGAAAATTAGGTTCCTATTTCTTGAATCAGGGGGGAATAATCTAATCTATAATTTGTCAGTCATAAAGTTTAACATCATTTGGCGAAGGTATGAGATCGGGGAACTCTAGTTTGGGGTGTATTCAATATTCTAAATCTTAAAGTTTCCATTCAGTTTGACACTTGAACTAATATTTAATATGGTCACATTTTTCTTTACATTCAACTGTTTGTGAACAATGCAAAAGCCAGTCAAGTGAAGTCCATTTTTTGGTAGCCTACATTGTAGCAAAAATCACCAGCCACAGGTGCTGTTTTTGTTCAGTCACCAGCCACAGGTGCTGTTTTTGTTCAGTCACCAGCCACAGGTGCTGTCTTTGTTCAGTCAAAATTTGCAAATTAGTACAGAAACCTGGGAGGTGCAACATACAATGTACAAAACACTGACACAGTTGAAACACTAGCTTATAAAAATTATCAGCTATGTGTTGGAAAGTACATTCTGCAGCTGAAAAGTTGAATCTGAAATGTCATCCTGAAATTATACCAACTGCCTTATTGACATCTGCTGTAGAATAATGAACAAAATGGCTGGCATTCACAAGACATTCTCACAAAGTTGCACAACAAAGTTGCATTAAAAATTACCTAAATCAATTATTTTGTTGAATGGTTTGTTGTTGATAGTCCCGCCATCAGGCTCTGGGATTGATGGAACTGAAGAAGTGACTGTGATGGTGGATAGTCTGGTAGAACTGCCCTGTAAGGTGGATGCTTTCCCTCCTCCAACATTTTCTTGGATCAAAGATGGACAAATGCTGTCAGGCAATTCTCTGCAGCATGTTGTTTTACCCTCTGGAACACTGAGGATTGCTACAGTCCAAGTTGCTGACAGTGGAGAATACAAATGTGTTGCTTCTAATGTGGCAGGGGAGTTAACAAAGGACTACACTCTTGATGTCCAAGGTGAGAGAAAGTTTCCTGACTTTTGACTTGTTTTACATATAAAAGTACAGTGCAGCCTTCCGGTTGTCATTTTGAGTTTCATTACGAGTTCCTTGCGGCAGATTAAATAGAATTTGATAAGTTTGTGGGTACATGTTATGGGCTGCAGATGAAAATGTTGACCTGTATTGTTAAACACAACGAACCAGGAATGCTAAATCTAACACATTAAATTTTAAAACACCATCAACTATAAATGAGAAACAAGATATAAAAATATACAATAAAAAGCCCGGAGGTATAAAATCTCAGATTTTACTTGTTTTCTTGCTAAAATAAATTTTACAAAATTGGCAATTAACGTGTTATTATCCCATAGAAAAATGTCCCAGAAATGACTGATGGTATCAGAAAGACACAAATCTTGATTACAAAAGTCGATTACAAAGAAAATCCTAGTACTGTACTTTTAGAATCATCCATGGCATGAAGGGTAGAATACCCGGAAGTTTAGTCTCTGGGCCAAAATCAATTTTCACGAAAAAACAGCACTTTTTACACTTTTCAGACATGTTATGTGACATCGTTTTGCAGCAATTTATAAACAATGTGAAGTTAAACTTTGACTGCTTGCCAACTTAGATGGGCAAGCCAAAGAGCAGTGTGAATGCATTTGTCACTCAGGCCAGATGATTTCTGAAATAATAAGATGCTCATACCGATTTTATTGTGAAGGGGGTCTAAATATTGTCTCTGTGTCTTTCTAATTCCATTCGAAAAGGAGCACCTTAAAATGACCCTGATCACAGCTTCTGCTGATATATACTATATGTAGCCTGAAACAAACCATTTCAGTTTCAGTTTTATTCAGATCCACAATTAGCCTCATAAGAGGCTATTCTTCCTGTGGTCTACACATTCATATTTACATACATATATTACAAACGTACAAAAACATTACAAAATTAACAGTACATGGCAAACTTTACACAAATTCACTATTTACAATACACTTCCATTGAAAAATACACTTCCAAATTTACAGGTTGACATCAATGGGCTCTAGCAAACAAGAAGGGAGAATATGCATCTGGGTATGTCCTACATATTTGGGACTTGCATGAAAAATGCATCTGAAGAAATCTCAAATGCAAGGTCCCCTGCACTGTGGGGGCTGCACTGTTTTTTTAGAGTGGGGGTATACATTTTACGTAATGATTGTTAATGAAGGCTATAAAACTTGTAGATATTAAAAATGTAGATATTAAAACCCATTTTTGGACAAAGAAAGGAAAGTCTATATTTACATTTCACCCATACTATAGTATGGGAGAAATGTATTGTTTTCCCTCATGTTTCTCCTTCTCCTGCCATTTCTTTAAAGGGATTCAACTCGAATGACCTGAAATTTGGCATGGATGTAGAGTGGGCAAATACCCCCAGATATTTTTTTTTTCCATTTTCTTTAAACAGGCCTTTGTTTTATTTAGGTTTTGGGTCATTTTCAGGCACAAAATATACATTTTGGGATCTGGAGCCCTGGTACTAAAACTAAATGACCTGCAATTTGGTATGGGAATACCTTGTGCCACTAAGTGGCCAAGGACACGAAAGAGTGGACGAGATGCGAGGATTGAGCCTGATGCTGGGAGGCGTTTATTCACAACATGGCCAACATGGCGGAGTCGATGTTCAGACTGACGTTACCCAACATGGGGACGGGTGATCATGTCATCACTAATCATTAACATAATATATGCCAGTGGCGTTGGACACATGTCTACAGAATGATATTCAAGCTTTTGACATATGCCACTTTAAAATTGTGTAAAATGGGGCTTTTTGGCTATTTTTGGACCAAAAATGTACAATTTTGGCTCCTGTGCCTTAATTTTAAAACCAAATGACCAGAAATTTGGTATAGGTGGAGATCATTGGATACAATCCCACAAAACTTTATTTACACTTTTGGCATTAGTAAGTTTACAATTATGTAAAATGGGACTTTTTTGCGATCTTTTACCAAAAAAGTAATGTTACATTTTTGGCTCCTATGCACTACTACCAAAACCAAATTCAGCATAAAGGTAGCTTGGGCCACACCAATTTAATTTGTTGGCTCTCGGATTTTTTCAGAAAAAATACATGTATGAAGCGACGGCGAAAAAAATAAAAATAAAAACAGGTCTAGGCATCCTACTATAGGCTTAAAATTGCTACGAAATGAGCCATGAAGTCAACACAAAAGGCTGGGTTAAAATTTAAACATTGAATTTTGAACTTTTAATCAAAGCACTGCAATGATAGATGGGAAAACTGTAACAACTAGGAAGAAAAGGACTTTTCTCAACTGTTGGGGGCAAAACATGAGCATTTTTCAGTTGATTCAGAACCAGAATCATATTTTTTTTTGCAAATCAGAAAAAAACGAAGAGGCGAATCCGAGAACCAACAAATTAAATTGGTGTGGCCATGGCAACAAATGCTTAGGCTATAGTGTTCACAATTCAGATACTTAAAATACTTAAATTTAACTTAGGCCACACCAATTTAATTTCTTGGTTAACAGATTTTTCTACAAAAAATTGGAGCGGGTGGGCGAAAAAAAAATAAAAATAAAAATTTGAGACTACCTGCCATACAGCCATGTAGTAAGCAATCCATTAAGTTAAGTTACAAAATGATATAAGACATAATTATATTGGACACTTATTGAACTGGAAGGACCATTACTACATGTACATGAGCAACTTCTCTTACATGTACATCCCTTTACAATTATTCGTATCATTTGCAAGATACACATCTTTACTGTATGAACAACAAACTGTCAGTTGACAAGACTCTGATCCAACTGGTTTCACTTTTATTCATCTTTCAAAGTTCCAAAGAGTGGTTTAAATCAGGGTGCTCTGTTCAGATCCCATTGTCACAGCTTACCACTGGGCTGGGCATTCTGTTGTGTCTGGCTGATATGGAAGTTATTTAGAGCTTGAAATTTACAATATCCTAAATATATGCTTTAGACAAATTTCCAGGAATGTTTAAAAGTTATTGGCAAAAGAATTAACTACTTTAACAGATATTTTATTTCTTTTTTTATCTTCCCCAAATACTACCGGTAGTATCCATTTTATATTTCCCATTATACACTTTAGGTATGCTACGGCTACATTATACATAGCCATAATTCAAACAAATAGCCACATTGACACACTCTTCAAGTTCTCACAAATTCAATGGTCTAGGTTTCACTATTAAGTCTTTGATGTATGGGGATTTTTTATTTGTAGGGGGAACCATTTTATTCAAAAATTTAGATGTAATAATTGATGCATTATTTGCAATTGTACTCTTGTTTATAGGTATCTAAATAAGATGTAACTTTGTTAGAATGCCACATGCGCATGTAGTATTTTTCACAGAGTAATTTTTATAATTAAAAAGAACTGTTTCCCCCTACTTGAGGTGGACTCTTCCGACCGTGAGAAAGAGTTGCTTTAGTGAATGGACTTACGTGCATGGAGGACTTTTTACTTTGCCAAATTCCCATGTTTGTGGTAGGATTTTGTACTTTTTGAGAGTAATACAGTTTGTGATGCCAGAATACATTGTTATGTTGTGTTATTTTTACATATTCCCTGGAAAAAAGATCGTTTTGAAGGTGTGTGTGCATGTGCCGCCCAGGCCGAGTTACGTTCGGCCGATTACTTTTAACGCCCGTTACTAGCACATGTTTCCGACACAAATACGTGTTCCTAAATATAATAGATATCTAAAAGGGAGATGATATGTTATTACAGGTACGATGACTTAGTAAATCTGCCGTACGTTTGTCGTCAGTGAAGTTTTGTCCCATGAATGGTGACATGTGCAAAGGGGGTGGGGGCGAGTTCTATATCAAAAGAATTTGACGAACTTTTGAAGAGGCAACCTAGCTTTCCGAAAAAATTGCAGTCAGAAAAATGTTTCTGCCTTGAAGCAATGTATTTTTAACGCTGTTAGCTATGCCCAAATTTTGAAAAATTACAACGTACCAGGTGGATTTTGGGGCCCCCAATTCGGGACCCGAGAGTATGGATTTTTGTTCTGTTTTTATTTTTATTTCATTTTGGCAAAAAGACGAAGCGGCGAATCCGTTAACCAAGGAAATAAATTGGTGTGGCCTTATTTTGAGTAAAAACAGCGATTGTAGCTCGAAAACCCAAATCCCCAACTGACAGTTGTAAATCGAACACTCTAGTTCTACGAGGGTTCTATATGTTCCAACAGCAAAGGCGTTGGAAGATTCCATTGCTGCATGGGGGTATAGATTGTTGGAACAGTTCACATTTTAAATTGGTGATTTAGGAACAATCCATTTGTGCAGGAGGGGGATAGGTCCATTTTTGGTATGGTGGATGTGGTGAAGCCATGCTGCATTTGCTCCTTAGCAAATGTTGGCCTTTCAAGCTATAGGGGTAATTTGGAATGGAAGAATGGGTGAAATGTGCTGTATTTGCTCTTGAGCAAATGTCGGCGTTTCTAGTTTACATGAATATAATGATATTTTTCAGTCATTCCCAGTATATCTGGAGACAAGACTGAGTACACTGTGGTACAAGGTCGGCAGGTTGTGCTGACATGTGATGCTGATGGTGTGCCCTCCCCAACTGTGACCTGGAACAATCGAGGAGAACCTGTAAGTGACAGGCCGGGCATGTCCATCTCAGACACAGGAGCTCTGATCATAAGTTCAGCCAGGCCTGCAGATTCTGGTCCTTACACCTGCACAGCCATCAACCCAGCAGGGGTAGCCTCCAGACAGGTCAACCTGCAGGTGTTTGGTAAGGGTCTGCTATTTACCTTTTGTACAAACATGCTCGAGTTACTTTTTGAGTATTAAACAAAACAAGAAAAATGTCATCAGGTTTGTCAAAAAAGTACTAGGTTCTTTTAGTAACTTTTTGTTATGTGTTCACAAAGGTGAATGGACTCTTTATTCTTGACTCCTTTTGACATAGCCTCAGAATGGAAGAACTTAGGAAGGAGGTTGAAAATATTTAAGATAGGATAAGTTGGATAACTAAAAAACGGTCCACAGATCGTCATGATTTTTGGTATCTAGGTAGCTTAGGTGATGCTTGACATAATTGAAATACAGTTATGCAAATCAAGATCTAATTTGCATAATTAATGAAGGAATTCTATAAATCTGCTGTATTCAATATTAGGACTATGAAACACTTGGGACATAGGTAATTGAGAACGGCAAGATATTTGGCAGATATTGATTATGTAAATGAAGACCTAATTTGCATAGTGGGAACTATACAATTTTAAAGTGGTATTGCTGGGAATTTAGTACACATGTACTTGCCATATTTGAAGTTCAGTGAAGGTGAACATCACAACATAATTTATTCAAATCAGGTCCTAATTGCATAATTTATGAGGAAATGCTGGGAGCGCACAATGCTGCGAGCGCACAATGTCTTGCTCACTGCTTAAAGACCTGAACGCACGGTGCTCTGTCACTAGTTGTTGGAGAGTGGTCAGGTTTTGGTGAATGAATTTTGAGAACATTAATTTGAACAATATACTTGGATAAAAAATGCATTCATACTATTCATGAGCCCTTCACGCTCTGCATTACAAGCGACAAACTGTGAGACATTTTCGTGAATGTTCCTTCGTGAATGCGGCTACACTAGATAGTGTGCCCTAACTTCGGACGCTTTTGTAATTTTGCTCTCTTCAAGCATTTATGATGAAATTAAATAAACAAAACTAAGAATAGAATTTTATGATATTTTAGCTTTCTTTTGACAGTAAAATTGCGATTGTGTATACTTCTCATCTCACAAGAGGACTGTAGCATCTAACGCAAGCAGTCCGTGTTTCCACTGAAAACCCGCCCGGCTTACAGATTCAATATTGCCCCATGGGAATGATGGGAAATGCAGACTACAGTGGTGTTGACGTTGTTTTTTTCACTCAAAGACCCAAATCTTTATGTAAATCTTTATATTGTTACATGTATGTCTGGCAGTTGTGTGACTGCTTGGTAAAGGACGTCTATTTCTGGGCACGAGCCACCACAATGAAGTGACCCTCTTTTCAGCACCATTGTTATGATTGGTGAAATGACTGATATTCTGTTTTTGGGCAAAACGATAAATAAATACAAATGTATATAGAACTACTGTACTTTGCATGCAACAAACAGTTGTATGCATTGACTACGTTTAGTTGCCTTTTAAATTAGCAAAGTTAGTGGCAACAAACACGGCGTACTTTTGCATAATAAGATCAGTAAAAAATCCATCCAAACTTAGGGCATGTCCGAAGTTAGGGTACCCCCCATTACATTAGAAGAAAATGCAAGAATAGTCAGCTAAAAAAATTGACATCATTGCCATAACAATGATTTTTACATTGTCAGTCTTGTTATTGTATTGTGCTATCAATATTTCCACAGCATAACGGTGAATATATTTTGTTTGTTGTTGATAGTCCCGCCATCAGGCTCTGGGATTGATGGAACTGAAGAAGTGACTGTGATGGTGGATAGTCTGGTAGAACTGCCCTGTAAGGTGGATGCTTTCCCTCCTCCAACATTTTCTTGGATCAAAGATGGACAAATGCTGTCAGGCAATTCTCTGCAGCATGTTGTTTTACCCTCTGGAACACTGAGGATTGCTACAGTCCAAGTTGCTGACAGTGGAGAATACAAATGTGTTGCTTCTAATGTGGCAGGGGAGTTAACAAAGGACTACACTCTTGATGTCCAAGGTGAGAGATTGTTACTTAACATGAAATTTGGAACTGCTTATGTCACTATTGTTGTAAACATGTCTAACATCTGTGTCCATGATATCACCAGGGTCCATAATATCGCCACCTTGAGAAATAGTGTGCTTAAAGATATTTTTACTGCAACATACCCTAGGTATGTACATTTGATAGGTGAAGGAGTGCATACCAAAAGTATGTTGCAGTAAAAATATCTTTAAGCCCAGTTGCCCCAGGCAACCAAATTTTACTTGGGGCAACCTATTTTTGAACCTACATGTAGGTAGCCCAGTGTGCTACCTGGATTTTAAGAATGCCCCCCCCCCAAATCATGCCCACTTGGCTTGTACCACTGTATCCGGCAGATGCTTTTTAATTTTAGGTAGTAATGGCTACTACTAGTATCAGTTAACTAAAGGCTGTTAGAAATATTGTCAAAAGCCTTTAGTATAAGTAACATTACTTAATTTGAGGAAAGTAATAACTTATAGGTGGGGCAACCTAAAATTCTCATGGGCAACCTAATTTTTGACGGGCAACCTGGTTCAAAAAAGTATTTTGT
Source organism: Branchiostoma belcheri (assembly GCF_001625305.1). Classification (NCBI taxonomy): domain Eukaryota; kingdom Metazoa; phylum Chordata; class Leptocardii; order Amphioxiformes; family Branchiostomatidae; genus Branchiostoma; species Branchiostoma belcheri. The sequence continues at coordinate 104,871 of NW_017803313.1, read as the reverse complement.
ACACTGTTAGGGTACCCTTCTTTAACAAGACTGATACTCTACCATTACCATGGCAATGGTAGTTTTGTAAGGGTTATTGTTTGCATGGCAATGTTATAGAAGAAGAAGAACTTTATTGCGCAACAGATGTTGCGGGTACAACGTATGGCAACATATACATAGTAGTTGGTGATACTAAAAATATCTAACAGTTGTACTAGCTGTACTAAGAATCTGGTCTACTTTCATGAACAATGTATAACAATACAGAGACACTAATTATACTAATCTAACTCTATTGATAGTAATATATTGTGTCAGGAATTTATTACATTTTCTCGTTTTGTCACCGAATTGTGTATAAATTGTCCTTCATAAGTGGATATATTGACAGGACATGACAGTAGCATATTGAATATCTGTCTTTGTATGGGGTAGTGTTATATCGGTCTTACATGTAATATATTGTAACAATTTTCGTCGGTTTTCATAGGTTGGGCAATCTATCATACATTGTCATACATGTGTATGATTTCATGATTTTGGGGAAGCCTTGTCGTGGTCTGTCATGAGTTTGTTAAAGTTAACATTTGAGGTCGCAAGTCTCTGGAAAAACCTGCCCCACTTTCAAATTCTGTGAGCCCCGGGACTTGTTCATTAATACACTTGGGAATTCGAAGGTAGGAGTGATCTACTGAACGGCACTGTATCTGTAACAAGGTGTACATAATTATTTACTTTCCTATCGTCATTATGAAATATTATATGTCGTCACCAGCAGCAGTATATGAATAAACATTGATAGTCATGAGCTCATTGCTGACACATCAATGGGCCCCAGCAAACAGTAAGAAAAAATAGACATACATGTACATGTAGTATAGCAGCTGTATACAACATTTCACTAACTTTTTGGATATAGCAAAGTAAAGTCAACATTTTGTAACATATATGATTATTATTTTCCAGTTATTCCCAGTATATCTGAAGACAAGACTGAGTACACTGTGGTACAAGGTCGGCAGGTTGTGCTGACATGTGATGCTGATGGTGTGCCCTCCCCAACTGTGACCTGGAACAATCGAGGAGAACCTGTAAGTGACAGGCCGGGCATGTCCATCTCAGACACAGGAGCTCTGATCATAAGTTCAGCCAGGCCTGCAGATTCTGGTCCTTACACCTGCACAGCCATCAACCCAGCAGGGGTAGCCTCCAGACAGGTCAACCTGCAGGTGTTCGGTAAGGGTCTGCTATTTACCAAGAAAAATATCCTCTGGCAGCTTGGTTTATGGTGAACAAAAGGAAACAAGAGTTCCGAGATCTCATACCTCCATGAAATATGGGCTTGCTTTGTCATACTTCATTTCAACATGTCCTCATTAATTATGCAAATGACATCTACATTAACATAATATATGTATAGTGGTGTTAATCTTACACGTGTCACGAGGTATAAATTCCCATCATTCGCCAATAAGGAGTCACAGAATTTTCGCATTAATTATGCAAATTAGGTCATCATTAGCATAATTGGTATCTGTTGATATTCCTCCCGCCACAGATTAAATAGATTGCATGTATAAAAGAACTATTATATAAAACACTGTAATTATAGAATTTCCCCCTTAATTATGCAAATTAAGTCCTCATTTGCATAATTTGCATTTCATCATGTACAACTGTATCTCAGCTACCTACACAACAAATATGTCATAATGATGAAAATACATTGTTCCTATCTGGACTTATTGGCTTTGAAAGTTTTTACCAGAAACTAACCTGCAGTTCCAGAACAAGCTGCTAGGGGGACCAAACGTACGCCACTTATTCCTGACAGGATAAGCTATCTGTCACCAAAAAGTCAAGACCATAGCATGTTCAGAACAAAAGATACAAAAACCGGAAGTTCTGCTGCAGTACCAAGGTCATCCACCAGGAGGCTCATATTTGACCTTGACCTTTGTCTTCCTTAGACTTATCAGCATACCAAATATCATCACAATCCATAAAGTCGTTATGAAGTTATGCTGACTACAAAGTTGCGGAAACACACACAGACACACACACACACACACACAGACACACAGACAGACACGCCAAAAACAATACCTCCATTTTTCATGGAGGTAATAATTGCTTCTAATTTACATTTGTAGCTTTAGCAAACTTCTCTTGAAAAACCCACAAATGTAACGTTACTTTCAAAACACTGTAAAAAGGCTATCATGCTGCTAACTAGCTGTTACCTCCAAAATGGGAAATTTTCCAGTTTCTGAAATAGAAAAGAAAGATTCCCGTGCCATTTTTAACAGTTTACTGGTATATTCTTCCTTGTACTAAGGACATTATACTTGTTGTACAGTCCAGGCAAAATGCCAATGTGAAACAATTTTACCATTGATTATTTCCACAAAATAAAGACCAGAAATTTTCCTATTTGCAAGTGATTACTTTTTTTACATTGTTTTGAAAGAGTCATATTGTATCTACATGTATCCTCAGAAATACTAAGGACGGAAATATGAATACTGCAGTTCACTTTTTTACATTTTTCTGTGAAGTAGCTGTGAATTTGTTTTCCTCAGGTAGTCTGGTAACCTGCTGTCAGGGACTGAGTCAGGGAATTGGCCATATTGTCGCCTCATCCAAATAAAGAAATCACATTTTATCCTTGGAGTGACCAAAAGCAATTTAGTCATTTTTTTATCTTCCAGGCGCAACCATAATTATGCAATGTTCTTCTTTCACACAAAAGACAAGTCTGAAAAGCAGACATGTTGAACTTAAATGTTCATGTGGTCCCAATGTACATGTACATTGTAAGGAATCTATGAATATTTCAATTATGCCATTTTTGGGAATATTTTGAACATATGAAAGAATATCTCATAATCATACTGGTAGGTGTGAGACAACCTGAATATTATAATTACCTCCATGAAAAATGGAGGTATTGCTTTTGGCATGTCTGTGCGTCTGTTTGTGTTTGTGTTTCCGGACATTTGCGGCCAGCATATTAGTAAGTTTTGAACCTGTGTATGGACTGTAATGATATTTGGTATGTGGATAGGTGTTGGGTAGCCAAAGGTCAAGGTCGATTTTGGGCCTCCTGGTGGCTGACCATGGTACTGCAGCAGAACTGCCAGTTTTTGTATCTTTTGTCCTGGACATGGTATGGTCTTGATTTTTGAGTAGCGGATAGCTTTTCCTGTCGGTAAAAAGTGATGTGGGTTTGGTCCCCCTAGCAGCTTGTCTTGGAACAGCAGGGGGGTTTCTGGTGAAACCTTTTGAACCTGGTGAAGCCTTAAATTTAATGGCAGTGAACCTTAATCCGACACTTTTCAACACTCCTCTATCTGTTAGGATCTAGCACTGATATGCAAAATTTTTTAATTGCTTTACAAACTCAACAAGAGTTCCGAGATCTCATACCTCCATGAAATATGGGCTTGATATGATAAATGTGTGAAAGGCTGCATTATTACGAGGTGCAAAACACAATCTGGGTGATATTGCCGTGGCTAGGAGCAAGAAGTTGAAATAAACGCTGTAAAGATGTGAGGAGTACTTATTAGGCTATCACTTAACACCACCCAAAGGAAAGAAAGTCGCGAATTTAAGGAGCCCTGAACCGAACATCAGAAAACCCAGTTTTGCCTTAAGAAGGCTTAAAACCGACTTCGATTTTGCTGTTAAATGTCAGTTTAAGTCACCATAAATAGAGAAACTTCGCCGAAATTATACGTAAGTCAAATTCAGAGGTTGACTCATATAAAATGACATAGAAAGTGAATTCATGCAACAACTGTTTACCTTCCAGAAACGATTAAAATTGCCCTGACGGGGATTTCGGGGGGGGGGGCGGGTAAAGGGGGAGGGGGGCGCCTAGGGCCTGGGCATGAATATACGGACTTTTTTACTCGAAAAAAGCAAAATGATGCGGTTTTTTGTCAGAATCGGATAACTTTTGCCAAAAACCTTTTAAATCCATACGAATGACGTCATCGATGACGTCATTTTTTGCGCATGCGCCGTGCTTTTAAGGTCTCGGACCGGAGTTTTTTTCACGATTTTGGATCCGGCGGACACCCTCAGACCGAAGGGCTATAACTCCGCCAAAAAAAGTACGCCGGGAAATCTCATTACATCAGTCAACTGAGGTTTCCAGCCGGCTTCCGATACAATTTTGGTTATTGTCCGTCGACTCTATAATTTGGGTAGAAACTGTAGTTAAACGTAAATTTTGGATACGAAAAATGTATTTTTTTTGCAGTTTTTTCAACGGACCTGCTTGGAAAAAACGAATTTTCCCAGGCTAACGGCTTATATGCTGAAATAGCTTACTACTTTCTGTTTCTGAAAAACAGAAAAAAAATATAGGTTGTTGCGATAAGTTTTTCGCAAAATCCGGTGACGCGAACCCCTAGAAATTCCACATAGAACGCAGCTATTTGGGTCATCAGGCGACAAACCGCATCACCCTTGCTCGCGGACTAATACCAAAAACGCTTCGCTGGCCGTCCAACTTCACCGCGACGAAAAACACTACAATCCCAAGGCTTTTTGATCAATTCAAAACCTAGTTGAAAATCTACAGCGATCGCCGAGCTATGGGGAGCCAAACCTAGCGTGACAACCTCGCAGATCCGGCGATTTACTGCGCACTATTTGGAACCCT
>NW_017803313.1:98281-100194 GCF_001625305.1 Branchiostoma belcheri | reverse complement strand
GGCTTTGAAAGTTTTTACCAGAAACTAACCTGCAGTTCCAGAACAAGCTGCTAGGGGGACCAAACGTACGCCACTTATTCCTGACAGGATAAGCTATCTGTCACCAAAAAATCAAGACCATAGCTTGTTCAGGACAAAAGATACAAAAACCGGAAGTTCTGCTGCAGTACCAAGGTCATCCACCAAGAGGCCCATACTTGACCTTGACCTTTGTCTTTCCAAGACTTACCATCATACCAAATATCATCACAATCCATAAAGGCGTTCTGAAGTTATGCTGACTACAAAGTTGCGGAAACACACACAGACACACACACAGACAGACAGACAGACACACACACAGACATACATACAGACAGACACGCCAAAAACAATACCTCCATTCTTCATGGAGGTAATTATGCAATGTTCTTCTTTCTACACAAAAGACAAGTCTGAAAAGCAGACATGTTGAACTTAAATGTTCATGTGGTCCCAATGTACATGTACATTGTAAGGAATCTATGAATATTTCAATTATGCCATTTTTGGGAATATTTTGAACATATGAAAGAATATCTCATAATCATACTGGTAGGTGTGAGACAACCTGAATATTATAATTACCTCCATGAAAAATGGAGGTATTGCTTTTGGCATGTCTGTGCGTCTGTTTGTGTTTGTGTTTCCGGACATTTGCGGCCAGCATATTAGTAAGTTTTGAACCTGTGTATGGACTGTAATGATATTTGGTATGTGGATAGGTGTTGGGTAGCCAAAGGTCAAGGTCGATTTTGGGCCTCCTGGTGGCTGACCATGGTACTGCAGCAGAACTGCCAGTTTTTGTATCTTTTGTCCTGGACATGGTATGGTCTTGATTTTTGAGTAGCGGATAGCTTTTCCTGTCGGTAAAAAGTGATGTGGGTTTGGTCCCCCTAGCAGCTTGTCTTGGAACAGCAGGGGGTTTCTGGTGAAACCTTTTGAACCTGGTGAAGCCTTAAATTTAATGGCAGTGAACCTTAATCCGACACTTTTCAACACTCCTCTATCTGTTAGGATCTAGCACTGATATGCAAAATTTTTTAATTGCTTTACAAACTCAATAAGGTATACAGCATACAAACTTGAAACAGTGAGCTCACGAAGTCAACATATTGTGGAGACGAGGTCATGAAATTTTCAGCCTTTTTTTATACTGGTAGGCATGTTGTGGGAGGAAGCTTCCGGAAGGACAATCGTCAAAACGTTGACAATTTCTCCTTTACACTGTACATCCTCATGCTATACATTCAACGTCACAGTGAATAAAAAAAGGAATTGATAAAATGTCTGTTGCTGACAAACCACTTGCCTGGAAGTGTACTTCAGAGCAAGTTTGTTGTGGTCATGCAGCGCCATTTTCAAAACCGCCATTTTGAGTACTTGTTGTTGAAGACGATACCACTAGTCTGTACGTGGATGTGGCAAATGATCACAACACTAAAAACTAGAAAGGCCGACATTTGCTTTGGAGCAAATACAGCAATGGCTTCACCACATTTTACGACATGGCAGGGAAAGAATGAGAAACACAAGGGAAAACAATGCTTTACATTGATATAACTATAGTATGAAGTAACATACAATTAAGACTACAACAGTTGGATAGCTATTCCCTACATTATTAGTTAGGATTTTTAATTGCATAATGCAAACTGTTGATTTTCAAGAAAAAAGAAGCGTTCATGCCCCGCATTCCAATGCTGGAGCAGGAAAGCTTAAAATACCTACCAAAACACTTGAATACAGACCTACTGTCAGTATGGAATGGCTCTGTGCAGGTATTAATTAAGTTAAGCCTGTTAAATTCCAACAGCCAATCAGCAAGGAGAATAGAGGAAAGCTGCATGCCTATTGGTTGATGCCCTGCATTCCATTGTGATGACTCATGCCCA
>NW_017803313.1:55073-98261 GCF_001625305.1 Branchiostoma belcheri | reverse complement strand
GGCTAACGGCTTATATGCTGAAATAGCTTACTACTTTCTGTTTCTGAAAAACAGAAAAAAAATATAGGTTGTTGCGATAAGTTTTTCACAAAATCCGGTGACGCGAACCCCTAGAAATTCCACATAGAACGCAGCTATTTGGGTCATCAGGCGACAAACCGCATCACCCTTGCTCGCGGACTAATACCAAAAACGCTTCGCTGGCCGTCCAACTTCACCGCGCCGAAAAACACTACAATCCCAAGGCTTTTTGATCAATTCAAAACCTAGTTGAAAATCTACAGCAATCACCGAGCTATGGGGAGCCAAACCTAGCGTGACAACCTCGCAGATCCGGCGATTTACTGCGCACTATTTGGAACCCTGGTCAGAATTAAACTCCGACCCGGAACCTAAAACACTGTAATTATAGAATTTCCTCATTAATTATGCAAATAAAGTTCTCATTTGCATAACTTGCAGTTAATTATGTACATCTCTCTGTCAGATACCTACACACCAAAAATGATGAAAATACGCTGTTCCTATCTGGACTTATTGGCTTTTAAAGATTTCGCCCTAAAGTCCCCTGCAGTTCCTGAACAAGCTGCTAGGGGGACCAAACCCACACCACTTATTCCTGACAGGAAAAGCTATCTGTCACCAAAAAGTCAAGACCATAGCTTGTTCAGGACCAAAGATACAAAAACCGGAAGTTCTGCTGCAGTACCAAGGTCATCCACCAGGAGGCCCATATTTGACCTTGACCTTTGTCTTCTTAAGACTTATCAGCCTACCAAATATCATCACAATCCATAAAGTCGTTATGAAGTTATGCTGACTACAAAGTTGCGGAAACACACACAGACACACACACAGACACACACACACACACACACACACACACAGACACACAGACAGACGCCGCCAAAAACAATACCTCCATTTTTCATGGAGGTAATAAGGTATACAGCATACAAACTTGAAACAGTGAGCTCACGAAGTCAACATGTTGTGGAGACGAGGTCATGAAATTTTCAGCCTTTTTTTTATACTGGTAGGCATGTCGTGGGAGGAAGCTTCCGGAAGGACAATCGTCAAAACGTTGACAATTTCTCCTTTACATCCTCATGCTATACATTCAACGTCACAGTGAATAAAAAAAGGAATTGATAAAGTGTCTGTTGCTGACAAACCACTTGCCTGGAAGTGTACTTCAGAGCAAGTTTGTTGTGGTCATGCAGCGCCATTTTCAAAACCGCCATTTTGAGTACTTGTTGTTGAAGACGATACCACTAGTCTGTACGTGGATGTGGCAAATGATCACAACACTAAAAATTAGTGACGAATACATCGGAATAGTGCTGAATAAAGGTTTCTGTCTGGTAACATTAATCGTAAAATTCTTCAATTATTTTTTTCTTTGAACTAAAATGTCCCGCCGTAACTGATCCGACTTTGGTCCCCTTCTTCGAAAGTTCAATAGTCCCAAGCCACCTGATCTGATGTAGCGCTGCCGGTGGTGCACTGGCCTACCGACTGTGACATTTGATGCTGATGATAATAAGTGTAAGTGTAAGTGTATGTTGTTTGGCAAAGGGATTGAGAAAAAAGTTATTGTGAATGGCAAAATTACAGGCAAACAGCTACACTGTTGTATGGTGTTGGATTAAGGTTTCGCTTAGAACAGAATATGCAGGGCATGGTGAAATCGGGAGCGATGTTGAAGACGCAACTTTTCCAGCGATATCTCAATGGTTGGGAGAGTGACACACACATAGGTATGACATTAAAAACAGGCTACAAGATGAACTCAATCAATGATTATGAAAATATGGAATGTCTGGTTGTGGATTTGTCATTCAATCTTGCCTGTGCATAAAAGTGTCGGATTAAGGTTCACTGCTGTTACAAAGGAACAATGTATTTTTATGATTTTTGGTAAGTGGGTAGCTTAGATCTACACTATTGGATGCAAATTACGCAAATGATGACTTCATTTACATAATTAATGAGGAAATTCTGTAATTCCAGTATTTTACATCATGGGACTTTGATAATGTAATGTTTATAATCTATGGTATGTGGAATATCAACAGATACCACATTATGCAAATATGGATCTAATTTGCATAATTAATCTGAAAATTCTATTACTCAGTAATGATGGGAATTTCATACTTGGGACATGTGTAAGTTAATCAAAAGTTAACATCACAATGCATATATTATGTTAATGCAGAGGTCTTTTGCTATAATGAAGGAGAAATTTACATTTACATATCATTATCAAGCCCATATTTCATGGAGGTATGAGATCTCAGAACTCTTGTTTATAGAGTGCTCTTTGCAGAACACAAACATGCCAAATTTTTGTAAAATATATGATCTCAGGGCTTCCGCCAGGAGCATAAAAGTGATAAAATTTAGCTGTGATTATCATATTCATTTATATCTTCATATAAGTAAGCTTTATTTTAAATCTACCTAGACCAAAAGTATCTTATGGACCCTGTGCTTTATGTTATTTTGTAAGTTCACGAAGATAACACATAAGTTACAGTATATTGCACACAAAAGTGGGGGGACCAGTTAATTAGATAGAAAGGGTGAGAAGTGACTTAAGAATACAGTTTTTTTTTTGCCCTTTGGGGATTTCTATGGTTAAGGACCCCAAAGTGACTCACTTGACGCAGTAGAAATTATAGTATGGTGCACAAGCGAGGTTCAGAATTTTGGTATGTTTTATTTCAGGGTATGGTGTACAAAATATGTGAAAATGAGCTTATGTTTGTTCTCTTGTAATGCCCTCTTTTATTAGCGTCATTGCGGAGGGCATGGAACTGCAGCCAACGCACTGTGTACTAGTCGGTTCATCAAGTATCCAAGCGCAAATCTACAGCAACTAAACATGCACTGTAATTCAACTTTTACAGTCTCAAAACTGACGTATTCCTCTAACATTCACCACAGGTTCCATCTCGATGTCATGCACTCTGCACGCTTCTCTAGTATTGTGCAGCACTACTTTGTTTCCTACTATTTCTACGGGGTTCGCTTAGAAATACTGTGTTATGCGACCTTAACTACATCTCAAATTGTTAGCTGTCATTTTGAACATTATGCATTACATTTACATGTATATACTACTTACTAGAGATTTGGAATCTCAGATTTCTTTTTTGTTGGTGTTAGTCCCTCCATCAGGCTCTGGGATTGATGGAACTGAAGAAGTGACTGTGATGGTGGATAGTCTGGTAGAACTGCCCTGTAAGGTGGATGCTTTCCCTCCTCCAACATTTTCTTGGATCAAAGATGGACAAATGCTGTCAGGCAATTCTCTGCAGCATGTTGTTTTACCCTCTGGAACACTGAGGATTGCTACAGTCCAAGTTGCTGACAGTGGAGAATACAAATGTGTTGCTTCTAATGTGGCAGGGGAGTTAACAAAGGACTACACTCTTGATGTCCAAGGTGAGAGATATGAAATATGTTGAACTCAAATCACTAATCACTAGTCATTTACAAGTACCCGGTAGTAAAGATGGTCTGACTGATGAGCTGTCATTAAGTTGGTGGCCTCATCAGGAATAAGACCTCTGCGATTTCTACCAAAGATACATACGCCCGCCCCTTGAATATGCGGCCCCAGTTTGGAATTCAATCTCTGCACATCAAGTAATAAAAATTGAACTCATACAAAAATGAGCATTAAAGATGGCCCCCTGTACACGTCTTACAACATCGCCCTCACTGTCCTAATTATGTTTGCCGTCCCTACAGAAAAGAAGAGAAGCCCTCAGCCTTAAGTTTGCAAAGTCCCTCCTTAACTGCCCTAGTTTGTCAATGTTCTTTGTTTAGCTGACCTTATTGTTTAGTCTGTTTTTAAAGCCTGAGTGCGTAATTCAGCATTTTTATACGCTGCCATGTACCTGGATTGTTGTCAATGAACTATATTATTATTATAAATTGATGTAGGGTGAATCAAATTTTGCAGCATTACTATAAATTGTAATGCCTCTATCAACGTCCATGTTTCAAAGCATCATAGCTTTTTTGCACATCACCTTTTGAACATAGGTGAGGGAAAAACCAAGAACAGAATTCAGTTGAGCTAAACCAGAGTAGTAATGGTCAACATCAGGGTCTTTCAGCTCTCCTTCAGGATAGAGGACACTAGGTTTGAAAGAAGTATATAAATATTTTCACTGTGTGTTTCTGATTTCATTCTACATGTATAAGGCACCTAAAAATGATCACAGCTCCAGCCTCTTCCTGATATTTAGAAATACAATGTACATCCAAATTTACAAGCTGACATCAATGGGCCCCAGCAAACAGCAAGGGACAGTGTACAGTTGTATATTTTTTACAGTTTATACATGTGTATATATTTTACAGACAAAAAATTCTGAAAGTATTTTGTAATGATCACTGTTTTCCAGTCATTCCCAGTATATCTGAAGACAAGACTGAGTACACTGTGGTACAAGGTCGGCAGGTTGTGCTGACATGTGATGCTGATGGTGTGCCCTCCCCAACTGTGACCTGGAAGAATCGAGGAGAACCTGTAAGTGACAGGCCGGGCATGTCCATCTCAGACACAGGAGCTCTGATCATAAGTTCAGCCAGGCCTGCAGATTCTGGTCCTTACACCTGCACAGCCATCAACCCAGCAGGGGTAGCCTCCAGACAGGTCAACCTGCAGGTGTTTGGTAAGGTTTTAGATCTGCTATTTACCTACATTGTATTGTCCATGTACAAGAAAAATATCTCACATTCTCTGGAATTCCAAGGACCTTGTGATTGACCAAAGCACATATGAACAAGGACATATATCGAGTTTTATCTTGATATAACAGGAGCCGTCCTTAGTCTGATAGGGGTCCAAGTCCGAAAAAAGGTACTTTAAAAGCTTGTAAAGCATGGAAACTTCTCAGAATTTCAGGGGAGTCCTGTACGAACATGTTTGTGGTGGTGGATTTTGCCGGCGTTGCGCGTGGGCCGATATTTTGCAAGGAGTAGTGGGCATTCGCTTCAAACCTGGAAGTAAAGTGGGTATTCGCTAAGAAGAGAAAAAAAGCAGTTAATTTTGATTTACTTAAGTTCAGCTCAATGAATTCGCTTCAAACTTGGTATGGACATGCGGGAGCACACTCTAGACATGACCACACAAAAAAATTTAACATTCGTGCAACAATTCCTGGGCATTCGCTAAAAAGAGAAACCATTGGGCTATTTCCTCCTGTTCCCTAATATTAAAACCAAATGACCTGGAATTTGGTATGGGGGATCCTTGGATACAAGCCCACAGAATGTTATTTTCACATTTGGCATGTGTCACTTTAAAATCATGTAAAATGGGCCATTTTTTGCTATTTTTGACCAAAAATGTACATTTTTGGCTCTTATGCGCTACAGTAACTACAAAAACTAAACGACCTGAAATACAGCATGCTTAGACTATAGTGTTCACTATTCAGACTCAGAGCGGTTTTGTAAGGTACTGCAGCTGGGTATGATCATGGAGTTCTCATGCTGTGGACATACTATGGTCTTGATTTTTAAGTGGGACATAGATGCTTGGGCAGTAAGTATCTGGTGTGGTTGTCAGCAAAATAGCTGCTTTTTTGGAGCTTCTGTGGTCATTTTTATGACGGGATGTGACTAGATGGCATCATTTTTTATGTTGTGGATGTTTTTTGTAGGTAGCTTGTAGTGAAAGAAAAAAGAAGGTTAAGGTCAAATTTGGGCATTCTAGTGACTTTCTAAGGTATTGCAGCGGCAATTTTAGGTTTGACATTTAGCTAGACTCGAATCAAGGAATGTAGAACAGATGTTCACAGCCAGTGGGGGGAGGACAGATGTTAGATTGTTGACTTCTGTCTCAGGACATATTTTCCCATAGGAGCATTATTAAACAGTAGACCACGGCTTGATGTCCCGTCCCTCTTTCCGGTAGTGGCAAGTCAATGAAACCACCAACATGAAAACTCCACAGCACTCCAAACCTGAAAAGATAGTAGTGAGGACAATGACAAGCATCATGACTATGTCGGAATATTTCCACATTTGTGTAACGTGTGTTTCTGTACTCCAACTTACGTATCACACACATCCTTTGGGTTACATTTTACATGTACATACCAGCAAAATACAAATAAAACAATATACAGCAGCACATCTCTGATAACCCAAACTTATGCATGACGAAGGTATGAAATCATCAACCTCTTGTTACATGTATGTTATGCACAAGGACCTCTCCCGTTAACATCCTTGGTATAAATACATGTTACATAACTGTTACGTAACATAATGTACATTACTATTAAGCACTGATGACAAATATTGTACTTGTATCTGTTTCTTTTTATTCAGTCCCACCAACAGGTGATGGCTTTCAGGGAGGAATCAATGAAATCAGTGTAACTGTTAGGAATCCAGTCAGTCTGCCATGTGATGTGGATGCTATCCCCCCACCCATATTTGCATGGATTAAGGATGGAGAAACCTTGTCAGGCAATTCCCTACAACATGTTGTCTTACCCTCTGGAACTTTGAGCATTGCTGCTGTTGAAGTAGATGATGCTGGTATATACAGATGCATTGCAACCAATGTGGCTGGCAACTTCACAAAGGAGTTTGTTCTTGATGTCCATGGTAAGTTACTACATATGCCAAGAAGGCTATGTTTTTGGCAGCATTTGTTTGTATGTGGTTCGGTACTATAACTTAAGAAGCTATGGATGGATTTTCATGGAACTTGCTTAGTGGGTAGGTCTTGTCGAATTTGATTTTTGGTCATGAATTTTTTTTTGTGTTTGCTTGAAACACAGCTGTCAGCTATGTTTTTTTATGTTTTGGTAGTTTGTGGTGGCACCACAAACTGAGTGCACCACATGTGGGCTGTTTTAGCCCCAACCATAAATGTCAGCAATGTGAGATAATCCTCAAATATATTAAAAAGTGGACGTAAGGCCACAGCAAGTAAATTTTATGGATGACATCCTCCGCAGACTCCAAATCTAATGTGATAGAGTAAAAAAAAACAAGGCTGGCCAAACTTCAAGATTCCTATATTTTCAAATGTTGACATCATAAACCTTGTTGAACAAAAAATGATACCTGTATTTACTGTCAACTATTACAACATCCCTTTCTCACTGAAACGACTTTTAGAAAAATAAAAGTTTTCAATCATTGTACAAATGGTTTTGATTCAGTGGGAACATCACATACATTGTATACACAGCCACCACCAAAGGAGTGAAATACATCACTGCATCAAAGTAAAAGACAAAACATTAAATCAGAGCCTTGTCTTGTCTCCTCTCTTCATATTTATCTGCCAGCCACATTCTGGCATGGCAACAGAAATCTTTGCACATTTTTAGCATGTTGACCACTGTCAGAGGGCAACAAAATTTCTTCACTTTATTTTTCTAAAAAATCAGCCAAAATTAATGTGCACACTTATGCCATCCATAAAATTACTTGCTGTGGCCTAAATTACAATCAGAAAAATATGCTTCAAATTGAAATATTAATTTTTGGTGCACAAATGTTATATAATGCCCCCTTAAATTTTCGATTGTCATTTTGCAGGTAGCGTGTACATATAAGTGATCCCTGATGATACACTGATGACACTTAATTCTTTTTTTTGCAGTTCCTCCATCTGTTAGAGATGGAACAGTGACCATTAGGGATGTTACTGTTACATTCAACACTTCTGTTACCCTGGATTGCTTGGTTAGTGGCATCCCAAGACCTTCGGTTCAATGGCTGAAGAATGGAAAGGATGTACAAATTGGAGGTCAAGTCATACTCAAAAACTCTGGGGAGACACTGCATATCCCCAGAGCAAGTCTTCAGGATGGGGGAGTGTACATGTGTGTTGCTACAAACATTGCAGGGGAGGATACTCAATCGTGGGCTGTGACAGTGTTTGGTAAGTTATAAGACAAGAATACATTGTAACATTATGCAGATGGTGGGTCAGCCTATTTACCAGAATATGCTGTTATAAGTTAACGTCCCTGGTTACTGTATTTGGGATAGGATAACATATAACATTACATGACCAACAGAACAAAGAAATTACTACTATAAGAAATTTTTGAGTGGTGAATGGTTGTGCAACTGGGCCAGTTACCAACTTTGTTTTCATAATAATTTGCAATGTGACGGGCCAGGATCATCCAGTAATTTCTTGTTCCCAGGGTCATGAATTGATAAATAAATAAATACCAACTTGCAATGTTAACATGCTAGTATGATATGTATCAAAGTAACCATTCTTTATTTTGACACACTTTGCAACTGCAATGTGTTGAAGTGTTTAGTTTTATAGCCCGTTGCCGGCAGATCTTGGTTGGCAAATGATAATAATAATAGCCTGCCAAGTTGATACTGCCGGGCCAATTTGAAACTGTCATTGCAGACACTGATAGAACTGCGTGGATGTTAAAATTTCACTACTCTTTATGTGCATTTCTCACTGTACCCCTGCCCCGCTGCCGATTAATTTCTGGTGATTTTTTTCCCTGGACCATGTTTACCGGGGTATATTATCTTATATGTAGAAATACAGCAACCTGGGATGTTAACCTACAGAAGCATAGTATATTCTCTGCAGTTTTTACTCTATTTTTTATTCCAGCATGTTCTGGTGAAGACATGTAAGCTGACCACAGCTGGATTCAGTCATTCCCTTTCATTTTTTCATTAGGTAGTGATGGTTCTCTGCATGTTTCTTGCTTACAAAAAAAAAAAACATTAGCCTGGCATGAATATTGTTCCTGGGAGTGCCATGTGTTAGTCATTGTATCACTGCTGTTGTTTCCAGTGCTTCTGACAGCACAAATCACCTTGGAGTAAAGGAATTTGGACTATGCTCAGTTACATGTAACATTACATGTATTTTTCAGAACATGTATTCCAGAACATGTTCTGAAATACATGTTCTGAAAAATACATGTTCTGAAATACATGTTCTGAAAAATACATGTATTCCAGAACATTTTACCGCCAGAGAGGAACATGAGCCACACACATATCCAGTTGCTTGAGTAACTGTTTTTTAGCATATCGTATTACCTGGATGTCTAACCTTCATCGACGTATGAGCCACACAACTTCTTTTTATGCTAATGACAAGTTGTTCTGTTGTAGTTCCTCCCAGTATATCAGATAGTCAGAGCATGGTAGTCCTGAAACCGCTGGAGACTGAGGACGTCTCTATGGCCTGTCAAGCTACTGGTGTTCCTGCACCGGTTTTTGTCTGGCTGAAGAATGGCCATTCCTGGCCTGTTGGTAACAGTAAAGTAACAACAGAGATACAGACCACCCTACAGAGTGATGGGCAGAGTAGTGTGTCCAATTATCTCACCATCAGGAATGTAAAGGTAAAGAAAACCATTTGTTCCTTTATCTACAAAATACACATTATGATTCTGGTCTCGTGATACTTATATATTGTATGGCATACCTGAATATGTGCAGTGAATTTCAAAGTAAATCATGCCAGGGTGATGAACAGTTCATCTTCAGTCTGCCAGCCTTGCATACATATTTAGTTCATGTAAAATTAGAGTTGTGCAGGTATTTCTGATGCCTACCTAGCCTGCACCTATCCTGCACTGAGCCAGCAGTATAATGGCAAAAAAAGAATTCAAATGGTTTAATAGCTTTAAATTTTACTTCAAACAACTTTTCTGGGAATTTTGCATGCACCACTGTAGGTATACAGTATTTTAAGGCTTGGTGCTAGTTAAAGTTAGGAATTTATTATTGATAGTGATACTACAACCTGCTCAAGCCGGCTACCCAGGGGACCTGAAAAAAACAGTCTGGTTGGACAAAGTGGTCTCCTTGAAGAGGGTTCACTTGATTCTCCTGAATCATAACATGACTGAGAGTGAATGGTCTCTGATTCGAGGTGTTTCAATGTCAAATACTGCAGGTATCTTTATTAGATTCCTGGGGCCTAAACTTCGCAAGTTCTGACAAATGAAGCAATGTTTAAAAATTCGAAATTCATCAAAGTCAACCACGTACTGTACTGCACAGTGGTATTAACATTTTCAAGCGCTTTGAAAGCCAACCAACCGGATACCAACTGTAAGCCCCTTGTGATGTGTATTCACGGTTTAATCGATTACTATCTACGGTGTACAGAGCAGTACAGCAACACCACAGATGATACAAACTTTGGTAAAGTAACTTTCACGCACAGTAAATTATCCGAGTAATGACAAATGGGCGTAAACTTGAGAAGAGAAAAATTACAGCGCACTGGAATTTCCTCTGATATCACGTAGGGTACTGCTCCATTGACCCAAAATGACCCAGCAGTGGCTATTCCCAGACGAAAATATTGTGCTGTAGTCCATACCCAAGACAAAAATGACCAGTTTTAGAATCAATGTCACTACTGATTGAAAAATTTACCAAATTATGACCCTGTCAACCGGTTACCATTGGAAGGTATTGGACCATTGGCGGACATATGGCGGTTGCAGTCACATTGGCCAAGTGGCCGCCAAGGGCAGCTCTTTAATGCCTGGGTCAATGGGGAAAATTTTCGGGACCAAGAAAAAACGGTCACGATGGCTAGGTGGTCAGGTTGAATAGGTGGTTGCCTGGGCAGGTTTTACTGTATCAGTTAAAAGTTCCTTTTGATATTCTGAATTTTATTCTGCCTAATTGTTCAGGCCAGAACTTTATTATGAGAGTTAATACCTCTATAACCAGTGACTTTAAGAAAAGTGTATATGACTACTTAAAGTATATTTTAAGAAAAGAATAGAACCTTGTTGTAGTATAGAGACATAACCTACAGTATTGCAGAGACATGATCTGCATATATATACAGTACATGTCAGCCAGTAGGTGGGAGATAATTGCTTTTACTAACACTTTCTCTGGCAGGTTGGTGACACTGCCATTTATAAATGCATTGCCAGGAACTCTGCTGGGGAGAGTAACAAGAACTTCAACATCAGTGTCCTTGGTGAGTGAGGTGCTTGATTCCTCATTTTCACTCATGATCAAGACCTCCAAGTTATGGTTTCCAGCATCTAACTGCTAGAGTAAAGGTCCATGACACTAATAGATGACAGCCAGCCACACTTTCAGGCTTTCAACAGTTCAAGAAAAGAAAATGTTACGCTCTCTCTGAGGCCACGCCAATTTCTCAGATTCGCCTCTTCATTTTTTTCTGATTTGCAAAAAAAAAAAAAGTTCTGGTTCTGAATCAACTCAAATATGCTCATATTTTGCCCCCAACAGTTGATGAAAGCCATTTTCTTCCTAGTTGTTACAGTTTTTCCATCCATAAATGCAGTGGTTTGATTAAAAGTTCAAAATTCATTGTTTATATATTAACCCAGTTTTTACCTTCGCCAAGAAGGTTTTCAGAGGCGTTCGTCTGTGTGTCTGTAAACATGATAACTCAAGAAGGCTTAAATGAATTGTATTTGGTAGATGGGTAGGTCTACTCAAGAAAGAGAACCGGTCGTGATTTTTGGTATTTAGGTAGCTTAAGTAACGCTTGACATAATTATGCGACAATTATGCAAATCTGAATGTAATTTGCATAATTTGAGGAAATTCTATAAATTAGCTGCATTGCATTATAGGACTATTCAAGCTTGTGACATGTACTTGAGAATGAGAGAAACACAGGCAAATATTGATTATGTAAACTAACATTTAATTTGCATAATTAATGAGAAAATGTTATAATTCCATAATGGTAACTGCCTGGAATTTCATACTTGTTATAACTTATTCAAATAAGGACATCATATGCATAATTTATGAGGAAATGATAGAATGACTTTCTTCATTGAAATAAGGCTGTCTTTTGGTGGAGAATATGATCAACTGATATAATTCATGCAAATAAGTAGCCATTTGCATAATCAGGAGGGATAATCTTTACTTTGTCAGTCATTTGGCGAAGGTATGAGATTGTGGAACTCTTAGGCCACACCAATTTAATTTCTTGGTTAACGGATTTTTCTAGAAAGATAATGGAGCGGGCGGGCGAAAAAAAAATAAAAATAAAAACAGGCCTAGGCATCCTATTATGGCCCAAAATGGTACGATAGGAGCCATGAACCAACAAACCAGGCTGGTGAAAAATTTAAGCAATGAATTTTGAACTTTTAATGATACCACTGCATTGAAAGATGGAATAACTTTAACAACTAGGATGTAAAGGACTGTTTTCAACTGTTCAGGGCAAAATATGAGCATTTTGCAGTTGATTCTAAATTTTTATTTTTATTTGCAAATGAGAAAAAAATGAAGCGGCGAATCCGTTAACCAAGAAATTAAATTGGTGTGGCCTTAGACTAGTTTGTGTTGAGTTCATGGCTCCTATTGTAGCATTGGGCTATGATAGGATGTGTAGACCTTTTTTTTTCATCTTTTTTGCCCGGTTGCTTCATATTTTTTCAGAAAAAAATCTGAGAACCAACAAATGAAATTGATGTGGCCAGAACTACAAACATATGCAAAAATTTGTAACATTGGTGGGGATAAGGGCATTCTATGGTGAAATAATAATGCAGTAATATTACAGATCAGTGGTCATTTTACATCAGTTTGCAGTTCTGATTTAGACAATTACAGTAAGACACAATGTTGGCTATATCCTCCCTCATATTGACTTGTACACCATACTTGTTTTGTTAGTGAAACCTCAAATCTCTGGGCCTGAACCACCGACTCCCATGATTGTACAAGTTGGGACATCCCTGTCTCTGGAATGCATCTCCAATGGAGTCCCAGCTCCCACAGTGCAGTGGAGGAAGGACGGTGCTCTGCTGTCTTCAGATGGTCGATTGACATTACTGTCCCGGGGACAGCTGCTGAACATCAACACTGCAATCCAGAATGATGAGGGGCTGTACACTTGTGTAGCTTCAAATGAGGGAGGGCAGGCATCCAGGAGCTTTAGAGTTAATATTCATGGTAATAATGACACTCTGTTACCAGTCTCTGTGACACTGTATACCAAAGGAAGTTGAGTACCCAAGAACAGCCAAACCCATTCAGGCAATCAAACTTCATGCCAAATTTCATGTTGTTTGGCCCCAAAATGAAGTAATTGAATCCATTTAAAGAAATGGCAGCAGGAGGAGAAGGAGGAGAAAGATGAGAGAAAGCAATATGTCTTCACCACTTTGTTTATGATTGGATAGCGCTCTAACATCCCGTATGTTATAAATTGGTAAGGATTTTTATTGCCGTTGTGTCAACAGTTGATTTTCAAGATTTTAATAAAAAAATGGTCTCACATGCCACCTTATTCAAATGATAGAGCAGGAAATTTTGACATGCCTACTAAAAGACTTGATGGCAGTTCCTATTATCAACATGTTGCATGTGATCAAGGCAGCAATCACCTAATCATATCAACAGCCAATCAGCAAGAAGAAAACAACCTGCCATAACCTGTCATGCATATTGAAGGCTGTATGCCCATTGATTGTTGCTCTACACACTGTACAGTAAATTTGGACTTCAAAAATACCAAATTATTGTATAATGTTACATTTTTAAAGGGGTGTATAGTATTGATTTATTTCTATTGGTATATGTTACAAGTATCTAAGGCACCAAATTTCAGATCATTATGAAATTTCATGATCATTTTATCCCTTATGATAATGCACTATATTATGTTACTCCTGAATGTCTTCCCTGGTCCCTATGACCCAAACAAACTTGTTATTCCCAAGACAATAGCATTCCCAAGTCTGGTGTCAGTGCTTACTAAGTGTTTTTCTGTTCAGTTCCTTCTCAGATAGCTGGTGCAGACATACGTGAAAACATGACCACAATAGCCGGTGACATAGTGGAACTGCAGTGTGATGCCAGTGGGAACCCCCAGCCAGCTGTTACATGGACCAAAGTAGGCCACCATGGTGGTAAAATAGACAGATGGAAACTTCTCAATGAAGGTCACACTCTGCAGATAGTCCAAGTCCAACCTGAGGACAGTGGCATGTATCTGTGCACAGCCATTAACAGTGCAGGAGACGATGAGCGAGAATATTTTGTCAAAGTACTTGGTGAGTGTATCAGCTTTTACAAGAAAGTTCACAGATGACTTACATGTAAGTGGTGTCAGAATTAACAAAAGTATTAAAATCAATCAAGTGGGTAAAATCTAGTAACTGTATACAGGGCTCAAAATACCCATGTGCAATGTGAAAAATACACATGATTTTCAAGATTTACACAATATTTTGATTGTGCAACTTTGCACCTAGAGCAGGAGTTGCAGGCAAAGAAACAAAAAGTACTTGGGATTTGGCTCTCCCAGCCCTAAGGACAGACAAACAACAGGAGCTTCTTGACTAATTTGAATCATCCGTGTTTCCTTTTGGACTTGTCTTTACTTATTTGCACATCAGTCAATAGTTCTTGCTTATAAACCTGGCATTCTCCTGCAGTCTCTTAGTGTCACTGACGAAAGGTAGCAGATCCTACCTGAAATGTCTGTTTCCAAAACCATATACAGTTGCTTGAGTAACTCTTTTTTGGCGGATCTTATTTATTTATTTATTTATTAGAATTTTCCAGACAACTGGATGGGAGGACAAAACAGGTGAATATACACCTTTGCTAGTTGTCCTCCCAAATACCTGGACGTCTAACCTTCACCGACATAAATACAATTTTGCACATAAGTTTTTCAAATTGCACCTAAAATTTTTGTCAATGTGCAATTTTGCATGTTCCTGAAAAAAAGTATTTCCAGCCCTGGTATATTTTGACCTGTCAAAAAGTTGAAGCAGCGGAGTGGACAAAGAACAAGTATTCAACTTTGCAACATTCCAGGCAGAGCATAAACTAGTAATTATTTTTTATGTATACAAAATACTGCTAACACTTTTTAAATTGTAATCATGTAAGCGCTTGCCATTCAATGCTCATAAATCTCTGTAAATAAATAAGATTAAACAGTAATTTCTTAATATATTATTGTTCACTATCAAATTCAGCAATGAAAGTTAATTTAATACACTTTATTCTTCTTCAGTACCCCCTTCAATAGACCTCACTGGATCAGGTGCAGATGTAACAGCAGTTATCAACAGACCTATGGAGCTTACGTGTCCGGTAGAAGGTATTCCCACACCTCAAGTTAGATGGCTTCACAATCAGAAACGTGTGAACCAAGATGAGAACATTCGCATCACCAGACAGGGCCAGACACTGTCTATATCTAGTGTACACGTCTCTCATCGAGGCACATTCACCTGTATTGCAAGCAACATTGTTGGGGAAGAGCAAAGAAGCTTCAGGACCATAGTGCAAGGTAGGTACTAAGAGCTATAACGTTACAATATACATGTATGTGTGCTTTAGGCCGCATCAATTTAATTTGTTGGGTCTTGGATTTTTGTCAGATAACTATGAAGAGACAAGGCAAAAAAGTTAACAAAAAAAAATCTTATTTTTAGCCCCAAATGCTATAATAGGAGTCATGAACTGGGTTAATATTTAAACAATGAATTTTGAAGTTTTAATCTAACCATTGCATTTATAGATGAAAAAACTGTAACAAGTAGGTGGAAAAGGGCTTTCCTAAACTGTCGGGGGCAAAATTTGAGCATATTTGAGTTGATTCAGAACCAGAATCTTTTTTTTTTTTTTTTGCAAATCAGAAGAAACCAAGAGTTCCGAGATTTCATACCTCCATGAAATATGGGCTTCACATTTAGTTGTAAATTTCTTCTTGAATTATGCAAATTACCTCTACATTTACATAATATATGCATCATTATGTTAACTTTTGATTAATTTACACATGTCCCAAGTATGGAATTCCCATCATTTACCTTTAAGGATTCATACAATTTGCAGATTAATTATGCAAATTAGGTCCTTATTTGCATAATTGGTATCTGGTGATATTCCACCTGTCATAGATTATAAATATTACATATACCAAAGTCCCATGATGTAAAACACTGGAGTTACAGAATTTCCTCATTAATCATGCAAATAATCATCCAATTAATTGGGCCAATTTCTACTATTTTTATTAAGTAAAATTGTTGATGTGCTGATCTGTACCAGTTGAATGCCCATTGCTAGTGTAGTTACACATTAGAAAACTTCAAGTTGCACAAATGTCTTGTAAATTTGCAGTTTTGATGTCTTTGTAATTTGTAATTATCTGACACCTTGGGTCCCCTTTTTTCAGTTCCTCCCAAAATAGCTATCAGTGAGGAAACAACCAATGTAGTTTCCTTGTTGGGGAGTCAACTGGAGCTGCACTGCAATGCCTCAGGAGACCCTCCCCCCACCACTAGTTGGCTGAAGGAGGGATTGCTCATCACAGCTGACACCCCTGGGGTTGAAATCCTGGGCAACAAGCTCACAATCCTGGGTGCAAATCTGAAGGACAGCGGCAGTTACACCTGTGTTGCAAACAATGCTGCTGGAGAAGATGACCACAATTTTGATGTACAGATACAAGGCAAGGCCATTACCAAGAACATTTAATTACACATAGAATCTACATGTAAGTTAATAATGTAATGACTTACATTCATTAGACTTGTTGGTCTGAAGGATCTTAGATTATGTTATGTTGCATTAAAAGCTGATTTACTACATTGACATTCACAAGTCAAACTTTAAGAATTGTGTTTAATGTTACTATATAGGAATAAAATATGTCTTGATAGATATAAGCAAGTTACATTCGGGTTTGTTATCATCTTAAAGTTTGTTATTAATTGCATAAACTGGGGGTGTAATTATTTGCCAAAAAAGAATTTGTACAATAATGACAAGGACCCTTATTTGCCCATAGTTTTTTTATAGAGGAAGCAGCAGTATAATCTAACCCTGGATAGTGAGTGTGTGTGAGTGAGAGGAAGATAACTAAGAGAACAGATCACAATGTCTTGAACTTCAAATGGTTGTTTCATTATGTAGTTGTCCCAGAAATCAAAGGCGAAGCATCAACGGATGTGCGTACTGTGGTGGGGAACTCTGTTACTCTGCTCTGTGAGGCTGATGGCCAACCACCACCATCTCTGCTATGGTTGAAGGATGGTCAGACCTTACCACAGATCTCCAGATTAAGGGTTCTCAGCGATGGTCGGAAGCTGAGAATATTAAGTGTCCAGAAAGCAGACAGTGGACTCTACACCTGCATTGCCAGCAATGTGGTTGGAGAAAATCAGAAGAACTTTATCTTGACTTCTCTCGGTAAGGAATACACGTATTCTCAGATAACCTCTTGAGAACCAAATGGAACCAAAATACAACTTTTTCTAATAAGGCCTCACTAATTTAATTAACTGGTTCCCAGATGTGCCAAGTTTGTTTGTCATTTTCCTCACCAATTTAACTGGTTCCCAGATTTGCCAGCTATTAACCTGGCAAATATGTTTCATTCATGGTGTGATGAATCCATAATTAAAATTATGGATTCACCACACCACGAATGGAATATATTGTGTTCTCTCATGTTTCTTCTTCTTCTCCTCCTGCCATTTCTTTAAATGGATTCAACTCTGACATTTTTCAGCCAAGTGACCAGAAATTTGGCATGGAGGCAGAGTGGGCAAATACCCTTTTTTCATTATTTGGATACAGGCTTTTAAAAATTTGTGTTTTTTGTCATTTTCCAACAAAATCTGTACATTCGTGGCCCTGGAAAACTGGTATTACACCCAAACGATGTGAAATCTGTACCAACAACAGTCCATTGTAAGTGTTGGCATTCACCCCTTTAAAATTCATGTATGTGTGTACTTTTGGACTGTTTTCAGGTCAACATTGTTACATGTGTAAGTTACTTACAGGTTAACATCACTATGCATATATTATGTTATAAATTAAACTGTTAATTACGACCTTACTTCCATATACAATGAGACAAATCTCCCCAATAACAATGTTACATAAACAACATTTCAGGGAGGTATGAGATCTCCGAATTCTTGTTGTTAAAGTTTTTCTTTCAATGTTACAATGCAACTTCATTTCATCAAAAGTTTTAAAATCTATTGTTTTAATTATACATGTAAACAAATCTGGTATGTTGACTTCATGGCTCATATTGTAACATTTCCGGCCTTCATGGGGTGCCTTGGCCTGTTTTTAATTTGTTTATTTTGCCCTGTCACTTCATATTTTTTCTAAAAAAATCTGAGAAACAACAAATTAAATTGTTGTGGCCTTACGACCTTATTTCCATAATCAATGAGACTGAGTATTCAAGCGTGTGGCATATGTAATTGAGAACAAGAGAAACAGAGACAGATATTGATTATGTAAATTAAGAATTGCATTATTAATGAGAAACTGGTGTAATTCACCAATGGTAATGGCCTGGAATTTCATACTTAGGTATTTGAAAGTTAAGTGAAGGTGAACATCATAAAACGTAACTTATTCAAATAAGGATCATTTGCATAATTTATGAGGAAATGCTACTCGTAAGAAAAGAATGACATTTTTGGTTAAGATAAGACTGTCTTTTGGTGGAGAATATGATCAACTGATATAATTCATGGAAATGAGGATCCTATGTGCATAATCTGGGGGAATAATGTATGATTTTTCAGTCATTAAGATTAACATCATTTGGTGAAGGTATGTGGTCATGGAACTCTATACTGTCATACCATGTTGCAGCACTACAGTACAATGTCCTGTCCCAAGGTTAATTATTTGGTTATAAATGGTTAATGAAGGTTTCTTTATGCTTACAGTACCACCAAGGCTACAAGATAAGGATGTACCCAAAGACATCACAATTATAGAAGGGGAGAGTGTGGAGCTCAACTGCAGGTCAGAAGGATCACCTCCTCCTGTGGTCACTTGGCAGAAAGATGACCAGAACATCCACCTGAGCATATCAAATGATGGACAAACTCTCATGCTGGAAAATGCCAGAGTGAAGGACTCAGGGGTGTACAGATGCCTGGTAGCAAATCCAGCAGGAAACACCACCAAAGTCTACAATATTTCAGTGCATGGTTCGTATACATTTTGCACAGTCAGTACACACATGTGATTAGATACAATGTAGAGTAAACATATAGTCACATCGAAATCAATTGTGATACAAAACATCTTGACATTACACATCTTTTTGATTTATAGTCCATAAATGGCATTGTTACCGTTTTCCAGTGCCTCCTGTCATTTCCATTGCGGAGTCCTTAGTGACAGTAGGAGTTGGAGAAGTAGCTCTACTGACCTGCCAGGCAGAAGGCGTACCTCATCCAACCATTACATGGCGCAAAGATGGGGTGTTCTTAACGAACAGGGACAGTGGAAAGTATCGGGTACTTCCCTCAGGATCTGTGCAGATCTCTTCGGCCAGTATACAGGATGCTGGTCTGTACACGTGCATGGCCTCTAATGAAGCTGGCACTGACCAGCAGAGGATTCAACTCTTTGTTCATGGTTAGATATTTTTGTCATTTTTTGTTAAAGTTAGAGTGGATTCATGTACATGTAGATGTACATTGTAATGCTAGATGACCTATATTTGTTGAGAAACACCAATCTGACAAAAGACTAAACTTCAGTTATCTTTGCGTTGTACAAACTTTCACTTTTTGTATTGGTTCTGCTCTGCAGTCACTGAAATGCTTGAGTTACATAAGAAGTAGTATACTTTCTGGCTGAAGTTGTGAAAAATATTTGGAATACGAAATTTACTGGTAGGCAGAGGATCCTTCTAAAAAAAATCCATGGCTGTAACAATGCCAGGATAAGATACAGTGATGATAATGATGACCAGGGTGACTCAAGAATTATAGAAGTTATCAAATTGTCATGAAATTTTGGTCTTGGTCATGACCTGTTAACGATTTATTAGGTTTTAATTCTCTGGCAGAGCTTCTTGTTTTGATACTGGATTCTGGACATTATTTTGGGGTAAGTCCACATAAAGAATTGATGTAAGGTTAGGTTTGGGCCCGCAAGCAGCTTTTTTTGAACTGCCAATGCCAATTTCGTCTGGGGCTAAAAGTCAGGTAACAGTTACATGTAACGTTACATGTAGGTCTTATTGAAGGACTTGCTTGAGGACTGGTTTCTGGAGCAAACATCGTGGTGTAGGGGGTCTAACTCTAAAGTGGTTGGGCTGAAACTTGTGAAAATTGATTCAGCAGCACATTGTATTTTAAACCCTATCACACTTTCAGGGACCATTGTGGTGGCATTCTTGGTACACTCTGGACATTCAGTGTTCATTTTTTACTACTAAAAGTAATACTTTTCATGCAAATAACACCAGTATGCATTGGCTATGACTATTTGCCTTTTTAATTAGCAAAGTCATGATCAGTGGCAACAAATATGGTGTACTTTTGCATAATAAGATCAGTAAAAAAATATTTCGGAACTTAGGGCACGTCCAAACTAGGGCACCCCCTGTTACAATACCGTTGCATTGCTTAGGCACAAGTGGAATGATGAAGTAGTCAACAGTTGACATTTGTTCCTTTTTTTCATCAGTGCAACCAACAATAGGACCCGGGGCTACCTCTGTCACTGCCTTGGTCAACTCTCCAGCATTACTATCCTGTGAAGTTACAGGTGTTCCTGCACCCACTGTCACATGGTACCATGAAGGTAACAATGGAATTGCAATGTACATATTTAGAGCTCATTATCAATGGTCTATCTTCAAAAGTCATGGGCTTTAAAAAAGTTTGGCAAAAAAATTTCCTTCATTATTGAATCTACATGGACATAAAGGTTGAACAAATGACTAAATATAGATAGAGTATGGTATGGCATTTCTTCACATTTTCTTCTTTTCCTGAATTGAATTTGGCATTCTATGTCATTAGTGTCGTTCAAGTACAAGTAACAAATAACTACAAGTAACAAATTGTTGTAAAATATTGATGTCTGAAGGATGACAGTTGATAAGACTCAATCCGATGTTCAAATGGTTTCAAGTTTTATTCATCTCTTTTTAAAGTGACATAGTCTCAGGTAGGAGTTATCTGTTCTGATTGTTTTCTTACGGAGTGCAGGGCATATTTTTCTGACATTTTGTGCTCCCCACGTTTTTCAACTTGTTTCCAGCTTCCTCCTCCTCCCTTTTGAATTAAGATTTATAATAATTGAAATTCCCACCCAACAAAGGCTTTTTAAAGTTCTTCAGCTAATTTTAATTTTAAGCACTTTCATCAGGCAGCGAGTGCACAGGTGGCAATTGTCATGTCACCCCTACTAATTTAAAATCTTCCTTGGTGAGGTTTCATATTGAAGCTATTGGCTCAAATTTCGAATTTATGTTCAACTTGACAATGCTAATTTCTTAAGCTTTACTGGTATTTGATAATGATTATTGATATTTCTCAGAGAATTTGTGTGTTATACTGTTATATATAAGTTTAAAAAACACACCTTGTATAATGGTAATGGCATGCCTCACCAGTGGGTTCATCAGTTGAACACCACCCATCATGGGGGATTTCGGCCCTTGGTTCAATATTCCCTTGGGGGAGGGAGGCCAGCAGTGTAAAAAACACCACCACCCACTGGTGAGCTGTCTTCTTCAGTCCTGGCGGTTGACTTTTTCAAAACAACATGCGATTCCTTGTGCAGCGTTCGAAGTTCGAACCAGAGTCAGTGTTCGAAACACCTGATGACTGGTGATAGGTGTATGCTAGAGTTCGCTTTGCTTCAGCCTTTCTTCTTGCATACAATGTATACTTATTCCAAATCCATCAGATCCTGTCTCTGCTGCTTCTGCTGCTGCTCTTGTTATTGACTTGATCTCTTCTGCTGAGGCCCATCTTCTTTAGCCATTTATGCGGCAACAAACCCTCTGCATCCTACTTCGAAAGGGTAGCACGATGTCCTCCAGTCTTTGTCCCTGCACGCTGCCACCAGTTCTGCATATTTTGTTTAACTTCCGTTTGTATGCTTCCTCTATATTGCCCCCCCCATGGCACTGAAAGTTCTCCAAACACCACATCTCTAGACCTTCCCTACCAGATTAAGGTATCAGGGCGCAACAGCGTAAGTGCAATCTCCTGTGAGAAACAGCCTTCCCATCCAGGTCAGCCTTTACTTTCCAGTCGTTTGCAGCTGAGAGGATACTAGGCTTACACTGTTACAATGTCTGTTGATAATGCCTCCCACTGCAGGTGCCCCGTTGGACTCTGATGAACTGAACTACCAGCTCCTGCCTTCTGGGTCTTTGCGCATCACAGCAGTGAAACTTTATGATCAGGGCATCTTCACATGTCAGGCCAGCAACACACAGGGGAGCTCTGAGAGAGACTTGCTGTTGCAGGTGCAAGGTTAGAGTATCTTTTAAATATGAGCTACAACATCTGTGTGTGAATATCATTGGAGGACCTTTCAAAAACAGTCACTGATTGAAGAATATTCTGCTAACTGTGTAGTTTTCCAGGTATGGTTGGGTTTTGTCTATGTTTATTTATTTATGAAGATTTACCACGTTTGTGGAAGGATTGACATAACAGGTGACTACCACCTTTTCAAAGATGTCACCCCCGAGACCAGACTGTAAGGTTCCCAACTATAATTTTTATATATTTTTATATAACTAAGACTCACCTCCTCAGCCAATCTGCCTGAGTTTTGGGCTGCCCTCCATTTGCTCACTGACAACCCTCCTTTTCTAAGTACTTGTAATTAATGATGGGAGACTACTGGTAGTTCTCATAGAAGCTTTGCAGAGCATGTCATTAAATGGAAAAAGCAATACATTGCATGGTTATCTAAGGTTTCAGCAAATAAAGGCAGAGAGAATGACATAGTGACTTGATGCAATTTCACCACTTTTACTCCTGATGAGACCTGTGAGATGAATGTGAGATTTACTGGACATGGCACTGCCTACAGAGCCCCCCACTATTGAGGAAGGTGGGACCGACAGTGTGGTAATGGTGGGAGAAGTCATCACTCTGGAATGCAAAGTGTCTGGAGTTCCCACTCCGACTGTGGATTGGCTGAAGGACGGATCTGTTGTTCCTATGACTGACAGAACAAGTTTAGTGTCTACAGGACTGCAAGTCAGTACAGCAATCCTGCAATTATAATGTGTTCACAGAACATTGTTTCAGCTACATTTTATGCATGCAGACAATTATAGCCACAATACATGGCATCTTTCACTACTGTAAGCATTACATTGCTAGATTTGTGCATGTGCAAATGATGGTCTTAAGGACCTTTGTACTTACCGGATATATTTTGGGACAAAGCATTTCAGAAGGATGGTATTCAGGTTATTTTTCCTATCTTAGGCCACACCAATTTGATTTCTTGGTTAACGGATTCGCCCGCTTCATTTTTTTCGGATTTGCAAATAAAAATAAAAATTCAGAATCAACTGCAAAATGCTCATATTTTGCCCTGAACAGTTGAAAGCAGTCCTTTTCATCCTAGTTGTTGAAGTTATTCTATCTTTCAATGCAATGGTATCATTAAAAGTTCAAAATTCATTGTTTAAATTTTGGACCAGCCTGGTGTGTTGACTTCATGGCTCCTATCGTACCATTTTGGACCATAATAGGATGCCTATAGGCCTGTTTTTATTTTTTTTTGCCCGCCCGCTCCATTATTTCTCTAGGAAAATCCGTTAACCGAGAAATTAAATTGGTGTGGCCTTAACTTTGTTTTATCATAACATAAGTGCTTGATAAATATAACAGTAACAATTTTTTTGGAAACATGTCTACATTGTACAACTCTTGCCAAGAAAGCTTTAATTACTGTTTTGTTTTAATCCTGTGTGGAAACTTTGTCTACCTTTTACATGTATGCCACAGATATCTGCTGCTGTTGTTAGGGATTCTGGGCAGTATTCATGTACAGCTACTAATGCAGCTGGGACAGCCACCAAACAAATACAGCTGAATGTACGGGGTAAGTCTGTATTTTTTGTCCTTGTATCAGAGCATATCATATCTCACTCATTCTGAAGCAAGGTTTGATAGTAAATCCCAACACTAGAAAAATGGACTCACCCAAATGTTTGACAGTCTTTTTCAAAGATAAATCAGTCCTTGATGACATGTATGTAACGGTACCCCTTTGATTTCAACTACACTGTTTTAATTTTATGGATGTGTGCATTGATTTTTGCCTGTCGTCAGACTCTGGCCTGGGTGTGACCCTCCGTAGTTCATAGTAACCAGCGATGATAGGAAGTGGGCTGTAACTGGTGAGGATGGCACCCAGGCTTCACGGAACACAAGAACTCTGTACACTGCCAACTCAGCAATGTCGCTAAAAGCATGACATTGTGTTTGTCGTAAAAGTCGCTATGTACTACTGCAAATTCATAATAACAGCTTCCTGTGTTTAAGCAGCATTTGGCAGGCTGTAACACACAAACTAGATTGGGGGTCTTTTTGTTTGTTTGTTTCGCATAACTGGTAAACCGCCTTTAGGCGTAACACAGTTTTGTACATGTACGTACAAGCTGCGTAATACCGGACTGTAATCTTTGAACCCACTCACACAGGCAAGTTCCCCTACTCTTTTCGATAAGTGTGGTGGGGTGTGGCTCTTCCCGAACATGGGACCTCCATTTAACGTCCTATCCGAGGGATGTCCCTAACTGAAGCTAGGTACTCATTTACACCTGAGTGAAGTGAGGAAAGTCGTGTAAAGTGCCTTTCCCAAGGGCACAAGATCAGTGACATGGGCAGGATTCGAACCCATGACCTCTTGGGTGTGAGCCAAACGCGCTACCGACTGTGCCACACGACCACACGTCTTCAGAGGATGTCATCCATAAAATTAAGTCAGTGTGGCCTTACATATCTGTAGATGGTGACAAGCTAATGTTGTCAACGTTAGAGGTAAACACATGCTAATAAAAACAACTCACTTTACACTTAGTACATGATCACAAGTAGTTTGTTGGAAGTCGTACAAATTTTCATATGCTACCTTCAGTGACATTACATTTTTGCTACCTTTCACAGATCCACCAAGAATCAATGATGAGGATCCTACAGACATTTCTGTAGTTGTGAACTCAGATGTCGTGCTGCCATGCAGAGTCATGGGAAGTCCTCATCCCAGGGTAACATGGCAGAAAAGAGGGCAGTTTCTCCACGATGACAACGGATTTACCCAGAGAGACGATCACTCACTAGAAATTAGAAGAATAAAGGTGGCAGACAGTGGGGTGTATAGCTGTGTTGCTCAGAATAATGCTGGTACAGCTGTACGAAAAGTAAAGGTATTTGTGCAAGGTAAGGATGAATGATTTTATAGTGAAGAATATAAAACTTCATTCCAGTTTTTGGCATACACCTCTTTTCAAATTGTATAAAGGCTGCTGACAATGCCAGACACCATATTAACAGCAATGTACGACTCAAAAGATCTATGCATTGTATATGTCACAGGGGAGATTGGAATCCAGGGGAATCCGGAATCCTCCTAGGGGAGATTGGAATTCCTATCTCCCCTAGGGGAGACTGGAATCATCCTAGGGGAATCTGGAATCCTCCTAGGAGAGATTGTAATCATGATATTCAGATCCCAATTCAGTAGTAGAAATACTAGAACTCATAGAATCATTTCACACCTAAACTTTCAATCAATTTCAGCATAGGCAAGCCTATTACTATTGTAGGTGAATTACTAGATTGGAATCAAAATTTGTCCCGGCATAATTTGCAGTTCTAATTCCATAATTGCAATCCTAACTTAGACCCAAATCTATTTCCAATTAGCAAAATAATGTGAAAACAAATTGGCAAAATAAAGAAAACAACAATATTCTTACAAACCATGGTTTTATTTAGAATTTACACATACAGACTTGGCATCTTAAATTCTATACCTAAGATTCTATACCAAAGCTTTATATACCAAGACTCTAACACACTGGAAAAACAAATTTTTTAGTAACTATCTCACAATGGCCTGATGCAAATATCTGAGTCTGATTTACATATTCACTTACCTATGCTGGAATTGATTGAAAGTTTGGGTGTGAAATAACTCTATTTTCCCAAGCATTTTGATGCAATCAGAATTTCTCCTTTTTAGATTGGAGATTGTCCTGTAAGAATTCCCACTTGTCCTAGGACAAATTGGAATTCCTATCTTCTCTAGGAGAATCTGGAATTCTCCTAGAAGAGATTGGAATTCCAATCTCCCCTAGGAGGATTCTGGATTCCCCTGGATTCCAATCTCCCCTGTGACATACATCAAATACATGTACATGTATACATGTACATGTAACTAGTTACATGACTGTCAACACACAGCTGGGAAGTTTTTGACACCTGCATAATGGGCAGAAGTTATTTTTGAAATGTTCCACCTTTGCAAAGGGGATTTTTGAACAGTCAATTTTGCATGGGGAGGAAGGTGCAAAATACATGGCTGAATTTGGTTGCAAGCGTCAATCTTTCTAATGTAAGAAATATTATTCTTGTTGAATGAGAACACAACTT
Organism: Branchiostoma belcheri; assembly: GCF_001625305.1. Lineage (NCBI taxonomy): Eukaryota > Metazoa > Chordata > Leptocardii > Amphioxiformes > Branchiostomatidae > Branchiostoma > Branchiostoma belcheri. The sequence goes on along the minus strand of NW_017803313.1, from coordinate 71,808 downwards.
CTTTCTCACATTAATTTTTGTTAATTATGTCTACACCAAATTTAATGTTTTTGTTGATTGTGTTCTCAGTTTTAACTGTATACATCTTTAGACATATACATGTATGTAACTGAAGTCTAATCTTCCACAGTGCCACCTGTCATAGAGGATGGCCCCAGGACTATCATTACCAAGCAGGGCCTGTCGGTGACCTTACCTTGTTTGTCCAGTGGCAGACCACGTCCATCTATCAACTGGGAGTTCAATGGGAAACCTATTGTCAGCACAGATTTCCAGCACCAGGTGTAAAATCAAACAAGAATTTGACGATCTCATACCTCCATGAAATATGTAGAATTTATGTAAATGATTTTTTCGGGATTTGTCTGAATATGGAAACAAGAAGCCATAGGCGACAATCCTCCGTGAAGTTTTATATATTTCAACAAAATCCCTAGCGTCAATGCCAGACCTACTGTGCAGACATTATAATTAGGCAACGGTTAATACAATGAGGGCGCGTCACAAGCATAAAACATACAAAGAGCTAAATCCATTACTGCTCCCAGGGCGTGTAAAGATACTGTGCTTCAAGTTCGAAGTTCATTTTAATTACACACACACAATCATTGCATTCGCATAAAGATCGGACTATCATGGTCGTGTCTAGTAACAAAGACAGCCCCACCGTCTTACCGTGCCTGTACCTAATTAAGCGCGCCTGGAACAGGCCAAATTCCAGCAACAGTTGTGGTAAGCACCGCGAGTGTTACTACCGCCGGCCAGATAACCAGGATATCTGCTTAGAGTACCTCTGCTACCAGACAACTGCCTAAACCTACGGCCTATTCCACAGGATTGTAAAAGTAGGGATGTTTCTAAAATATGCATTTACTTCAATATCAAAACAGCTACGGTAAAAATAAAAAGACGTGCATCATCCCGGACATAATGCCACACCACATGCGAAATTACACAGAAATGCGACGTACGGAAGAATGCGTTTTGGCTGCGAACATCTTCCAAAAAACTTGGCATCTCTTAAGCATGGGCAAAAACATCTGGAACCACTTATCAAAACCACCCAGTATCTGCATGAAGCTCCACCCCCCCCCACTGCTATTCCAAACAACGCGTTTTTCTGGACCATTCCAATTCGCCTCGTAATTGTAGGGGTGCGTCTGCAATATTACATTGACCGCGAAAGCAGCAACGGCAAAAATACACATTCGTGCATCAACACGGGCATGCCCGCAGACGGCGTATAAAATTGCGTGCCGATTACACAAAGAGAACCCAGTGTTTTGACTGCGAACATGAAAAATCAGCCGATCACAACACTCCGTCCGGAGGTCCTGACCTCATTCACGGAGTAATAAGGTTGCAATTGACATAATCTAGTTTAATTTATGGTTTTCTAAACTCAAATTACAATATTTTGCGTGTGAAACGCCTATCCTTGAGCAATATTTCCTGTCAGACATGTCCTCATTAATTATGCAAATTACCCTTGTATTAATATAAAATATGCATAGTGTTGTTAACATTTAAGTAACTTACTCATGTTACAAGGTATAAAATTCCAATCATTCACCATTAACAACAACTTAAATCCCAGAATTTTCACATTAATTATGCAAATTAGGTCATTATTTGCATAATTGGTATCTGTTGATGTTCAACCTGCCATAGATTACATATATTAAATGTATGACAGTACTATCATGTAAAACACTGTAAATAATTACAGAATTTCCTCCTTATTTATGCAAATTTATTCATGATTTACATAATTTGATTGTACATCTCTCTCTAAGCTACCTACATACCAAAAATGATGAAAACACGGTGCTCCTTTTCGGTTTCTGGATCTTTTTGCAAGGCAGGGAAAACAGATGTGCGGTGTTATGCAACAACACACCAGCAAAACACGTGTGGAGGCAGCGCGCCTACCCGGTTTGATTAATGAGGTTCTCCCTTTGGAATAGGCTACATGTACTGAGTTGACCATATCTATTACAGCCTGACCTATTTCAGGCCAAAAGTGCTACTGTATTAGCTTTTTGTTAAAAAAAAAACTGATTTTGTTAAAAAAAAAACTGATTTTGTTCTGTACCGTAGTGTACTGTGTAAAAACATGTACAAAAACTAGAGTCCCACGATCTCATACCTTCGCCAAATGATGTTAATCAGATTATTCCTCCTGATTATGCAAATAGGATCCTCATTTGCATGAATTATATCAGTTGATTTACTTGATTATATTCTCCATCAAAAGACAGCCTTATCTTAACAAAGAAAGCCATTCTATCATTTCCTCATAAATTATGCAAATAAGGTCCTTATTTGAATAAGTTATGTTTAATGATGTTCACCTTTACTTAACTTTCAAATACCCCAAGTATGAAATTCCAGGCAGTTACTATTATGGAATTATAACATTTTCTCATTAATTATGCAAATTAAGTGTTAATTTACATAATCAATATCTGCCTGTGTTTCTCTTGTTCTCAATTACATATGTCACAAGCTTGAATAGTCCTATAATGTAATGCAGCTGATTTATAGAATTTCCTCATTAATTATGCAAATTACATCCATATTTGCATAATTGTCACATAATTATGTCAAGCGTAACTTAAGCTACCTACATACCAAAAATCATGAAGATCCGTCCACCGGTTCTTGAGTTATCCTCTTATGAATATTTTCAAAGAAATGCCCCTGCAGTTCCTGAGCAAGCCGCTAGGGGGCCCAAACCTATGTCACTTCTTCCCCAGCACAAGACTTACCTACCATCCAAATTTCGTGACCCTAGCATGTCCAGATCACGATATATCAAAACCGGAAGTTCAGCTGCAGTACCATAAGAAGCCGCTAGGGGGCCCAAAATCTAATCATTTCGAGGTCTCATCAAGACCTACCCACCTACCAAATATGAAGTCAACGCATTTAAGCCTTCTCAAGTTATCGTGTTTACAGACAGACAGACACACACACACACGAACGCCTATGAAAACATAACCTTCTTGGCGAAGGTAAAAACTCATATATTTCATGGAGGTTTGAGATCTCCGAATTCTTGTTCCTGACATGAAAAGCTATCTGTCACCAAAAAATCCATGCAAAACCATAGCATGTTCAGGACAAAAGATAATAATACTGGTTTATTGTTCTTTGTGCACTTGTTACATCTCGCAGGGCATGGGCCCTGAATTGGTTGCAACTACAGAATGTGCTAATTAGTTAAAACACAATTACCCGTGTCCAAAATACTAGTAACAAATATACAAAGTGGTCACCGCCGGACGGTACTCACGACAGCGCACCAGGGGAATTACTGATTTACACATTAAAATTTCTATTTACACATACAATGGTTAATGCAACATGACTCATTAAAAATATTTTTAGAGCGTAATAATGCATATATTGTATAAAAGCTACATATACCTACAAACATGCAAATTGCTACTAACAATTAGTAAAAAAGAAACTATTGGAAACTATTGTGTTTAGCAGTCGTACCAAGTTAGGAATGCAGCTATTGCAGAATCTTTCAGTCTTTGTGAGGATTGTATCCAGATTAGTAGAAGTTCTGGTGTGACGTGAGCTGACTTCCCCGCGGTATGGAGGTAGCCAAAGATAAAAAAAACGGTAGTTCTGCTGCAGTACCAAGGTCAGCCAGCAGGAGGCCCATATCTGACCTTGACAGTTGTCTTCCAATGACCTACAGTACCAACATACCAAATATCATAACAATCCATAAAAGCGTTCTGAAGTTATGCTGACTACAAATGTGCGGAAACACACACACACAGACAGACACACTCACACACACACAGAAACACAGACACACCAAAAACAATACCTCCATTTTTCATGGAGGAAATGAGATGTAGTTGCTGTCAATATAGGTGCCCCAACTATAATCTTCAGTCCCAACAATGGCATGGCAATATCCAATCGGGCAAGCAGTGTCCAGGTAGCTAAAGGATACTGCTTGGCTGATATTTGGATACTTATAATATGATAACTTTCTTATAATATGATAACTTAATTGCACAGCAGTTGTACAGGGTACAAAGTATAGCAACTACTAAATACATATTGACTACACTTGTGGGGTTGTGTGGTGCAGTCAGTAGGGCGTTCGGCTCACACCCAAGAGGTCGCTGGTTCGAATCCTACCCATGTCACCGATCTTGTGCCCTTTGGAAAGGCACTTAACATGACTTTCCTCACTTCACTCAGGTGGAAATGAGTACATGTACCTAGCTTCAGTTAGGGACGTCCCTCGGATAGGATGTTAAATGGAGTTCCTGTGTTTTGGGAGAGCCACATCCCATGCAGGTCAAAGAACCCACCGCACTTATCGAAAATAGTAGGGGACCTTCCCGGTGTGAGTGGTTCAAACTTTACAGTCCGGTCTTACGCAGCTTGTACATGTACGTACATGTACAAAACTGGTTTACCGGTTATGCCAAACAAACAAACAAAAACATTTTCATAGGCTTAACCTAAGGCCACACCAATTTGACCCTGTTCATACCAGACTTACATTTAGCGGTTTCAACCGGTTTTTCAAAAACCCGGCTAAAACCCTTAGCGTTCATACCAGACTTTTGATAACCGGTTTTGAAAAAATCCTGTCCGGTGAATATCCAATCGGCCATGACTGCAGTTTGATAACCATTCCTCCCGCTCTTCCGATTGTTGTCCTTGGCCTTCTTACTTGTATGCCGTCTTCAGTTGTTTTTTGTTTTACCTTACTGCGGCACTGATCCTTTATTTTCAAGAAATCAGCCTCCTCCAACATTTTTGTTTCGGTAGAGCCCTCGCCGCCCCCCCCCCGCTTCTTTCGAATTTGGCGACTCCTGCTCTCCAAACCTAAGTATAAGGAGCGTCTCGTCCGCCGACCAGGTTGCATATGCTGATTCCATCGCAGAATGAAGAGGAACCATGGAAAAACAGTGGAAACGAACTCAAATTGGTCAAAACAACGCGATCAAAAAAGCTTGCAGGTCGCACACGGTCAGGATGCTGACCCCGCGTGACCCCGGAATTACGACGCAAAAACCGGTTCAATAAACCCTTAGCGTTCAGACCAGGTTTTTCGGTGGAAAAACCCCACAAAAACCCCTCAAAAACCACCTCCCGAGGTGGTTTTTCAAAATCGGATTTAAACCCCTAAAAAACCGGTTAATTTGCGTTCACACCAGGTTAAATAAGAACCGGTTTTTGAAAATATAAGTCTGGTATGAACAGGGTCTTTAATTTGTTGGTTCTCGGATTCGCCTCTTTGTTTTTTTCTGATTTGCAAAAAAAAAAAATTTGATTCTGGTCCTGAATCAACTGAAAAATGCTCATATTTTGCCCCCAACAGTTGAGGAAAGTCCTTTTCTTCCTAGTTGTTACAGTTTTCCCATCTATCAATGCAGTGGTTTGATTAAAAGTTCAAAATTCAATGTTTAAATTTTAACCCAGCCTATTGTGTTGACTTCATAGCTCATTCCGTAGCATTTAAGCCTATAATAGGATGCCTAGACCTGTTTTATTTTTATTTTTTTTCGCCCTGTCGCTTCATATTTTTTCTGAAAAAATCCGAGAACCAACAAATTAAATTGGTGTGGCCTAACTAATAAAAAAAAAGTACTGACTAACATCCGTAGGATCTGCTTGGACATTCCAATACACAAGGCAAGATAATTGGAAAGTTTCACACATCACTCTAATAAAAATACCCAAAAGTAACTTGTTTTTGTCCATGACTGTAGATGCTGTTTTCTGGTGGACTTCAGATACCCATTGCCCAACTGGAGCACACAGGCACATATGCTTGTAAAGTAACCAATGAAGCTGGGTCTTCATCTCGGACCATTACCTTGGAGGTGCAGGGTAAGAACATTCATGTACACATAGTTCTCCACTCTATAGAAGCAGGTATTTTTTCTGATAATATTTTTGGGGATACAAAGGCACCCGACTTTTGGCTAACTTACCTGAGCTGCCTTTTTAACAATAATCCTTTTCTAAATCTATGTACCCCCATACAGATCCGCTTCTAATGTACAGTGCTGTATACGCCTACGTTAGCCTGTATGGTCAACTTTGGGCATGATTTCTAGTGCAACAGTAGCATTCAAGTGACTATTGCACATTTAGGAATGTCCACAAAACATTGAAAACCTAAGCCCGTCTTGGGATACAGAGATTTGGGCACTTTTTGTCGAACGACTATTTACCCTCCTCATCAACACACAGTGCGCATTGAACTCTGGGATTGCCGGATTCGATCGCTATAATGTTCATCCTGTACAAAATGTATTCAGGCTTTGATTTGTAAATAAGACAAAACAGTGGATTCCAGCATAACAGTTTATTCTCTGATGAATCATAATACCTGCTTCTGCAGTAGACAGCTCCTTTAAGGAGAGAATGTGTATGCAGTCACACAACTGCCATGTACGTAAGAAATAACAAGCCATGTACTAAATCGAAGGCCTTTTGAACACTTTTTATTACTCCGAGAATACCATGTTCTTTCTATGCAATCCTTTACCTCCAGGTAGTTCCATGATCATATTTGGAACACAGTGAAATTAGCAAAATGATGGTGCCGTACTAAAGAAAATTTTCAACGAATTTCAAATTGCTCTAGATTATGTTCTCAATGACTTGTGAGTCCGAATCGTTGAATCTTCAACTATACGTCTTGTAAAAATCTGCTTGGTTTGAAATCTGGAAAGGTTTGTAAGTTTATGCTGAACGGAGTCACCCTTTTGTGACCAAACGGTGAAATTGTCATTCATGGTAAATCATGTACTCTCTTTTAGCCTGGGTGCCATCCTCCATAGCTACTGCCGGCTCCCTATTGTTGCTGGTTACCCCTGAACATTTTGTACACTGGCATTGGTTCAAAGTGCAGATATTACTGATTATGTTGTCTTTTACAGCACCTCCAGTGATCGCACCAGTCCAGACCCAGAGAACAGTTGTGGAAGGCCAAGATGTATCCTTACCATGTGAGGCAGAAGGAACTCCTGTTCCAGCCATAACATGGTTGAAGGACCAACAGGTTTTAAATTTGCAGACTTCAAGGATACAGGTCAGCCCTGGCCAGCTTACCATCAAAGAAGCACAGGTATACAACATAAATGAGACTAGATAAGTTTGTAACTTTATGGGTATCATCGATCTAGAATCTGGGAAACGTGATGACGTCAGGAGTGCATCAAAAGTGGCGGGAAGACGGTATCTACACGGAGCAGGATTACTTTGTGAGAGGCGTGAAGGAGGCAGTTTACATCAGGGCCCACCAACCCTCTCTGAACCGTGATGGTGGGAGATACCGTCTTCCCGCCACTTTTGATGCACTCCTGACGTCATCATGTTTCCGACTTCCGGAAAGTCAGCGACTGCATCACAAATCTGACGAAGGTTGACGGGATAAGCCGAAAATTTATGGTGAGTTCCCTTTTTGTGTTGGAACAAGTCAAACTCTTTAACTATAGATTCTACCAACACAGATGAGCTTTCATTCGAATAGGATCTAGAATCTGTTTAATTGACTGAATATGGCATGAAGAAATCCAGTTTTCCCTTTTGACAAGGTAAGTAGACCATTCTACATTTTATCTTGAAAGTTCATCTGTGTTGGTAGAAGTCATTATGCAGCAAGTTTAAACTGTAATTTCCAACACAAAAAATTGGACTCAAATTTTTGACTGTACAACTCCAGTCTTTGTCAAGGAATGACCATTCTACATTGGTGATGGTGAGACACAAAAGGTAGTGGATGCTACAAATGTATCTGAAACATCTGACCGTTTCGAAAATCATATCCAGTTGCTTTAGTAACTGTCTTGTGGCATAAGTAGATCATGATTTTAAAACCTTGGATAGTTTGATCATTATGTTGAGGGCAAGCATTTGATTTTAGACGATCTACAGTCAAACCTGCCCAGGCGACCACCTTTTCAACCCGCGATTGTGGACATTTCTCAGTCTCAAAAGTTTTCCCCATTGACGCAAGCATTAAGCGAACTGCCCAGGGCAGCTACCTGGCCAACGTGGCCACAACCACCAAGACTTGGGTCCACCCATGGCCCAAACCCTTCCCATGGCGACCAGTCGACGGGGTCATAATTGTGTAAATTTTTCAGTCAGTGGTGGCATTGATTCTCAAATGGACCAGTTTGCCTTGGGTTTTGACTGCCGCACAATGTTTTATCTAAAGACAAAGATGGCAGCAACTGGGTCATTTGGGTTAATGGATATGGGTGGGAATGACAGCGCAGTGTAATTGTTCTCTTTTCAGGTTTCGCCCATTTGTCATCACTGAAATAATTTCCTGCCTGATTATTATAGCGGGTTTTCGGAACGATCAAAGTTGCTGACCTTCCCGCCAGCATGCATATGCAAGCAACTGGTTGAGCAGAATTTGTTCTATTAGGCCACACCAATTTAATTTGTTGGTTCTCGGATTTTTTCAGAAAAAATATGAAGCGACAGGGCGAAAAAAAATAAAAATAAAAACAGGTCTAGGCATCCTATTATAGGCTTAAATGCTACGGAATGAGCTATGAAGTCAACACAAAAGGCTGGGTTAAAATTTAAACATTGAATTTTGAACTTTTAATCAAACCACTGCATTGTTAGATGGGAAAACTGTAACAACTAGGAAGAAAAGGACTTTCCTTAACTGTTGGGGGCAAAATATGAGCATTTTTCAGTTGATTCAGGACCAGAATCAAATTTTTTTTTTTTTGCAAATCAGAAAAAAACGAAGAGGCGAATCCGAGAACCAACAAATTAAATTGGTGTGGCCTTAAGACGGGAATGTCAGGCTTACATGTAAGGAGTTCAGGTGGTATCCCATCACTCCCACGAGCCTTGCCACATTTCATGACCTTTGCATTATGACCAATACTGTTAGTGACTGGTATGTAACCAGATTTCTTTGATTGCAGAGAGATGATGGTGGTGAATATATCTGTTCAGCTATTAATGCTGCAGGGGAGGACTCACACTCTTTCACACTACTTATTTTTGGTGAGTATATAAAAACTATATATCTTTGATGTTGTTATCATTGGGCGTTCTTATTTTGCTTGAGAGATTTGAATCTCAGACAAACTTGGAGGATTAAGTTTTAACTTTTGTAACTTGAGTAACAACTTCTGCAAAAACCTGAACACCCTGGAAGAATGGAAAATCAAATGGCTCATGCAGTTTAATCCAGAAGAATGCTACTTTATGCATATATATTATTATACATAATCATACAATATACATATTATACATATAAACAAATGAACCCAACATGCAACTACCAGTTTTGTGGGTAGGCTGTAGAACCACAAAAACCCACCTGTATCCGGGCGTCACATTGACCAGCAATATCACAACTAAGGCTAAACACTAGTAAACAGACATTGGGAGTGATCAAATGTATCCTGTAGGCATGCCCAACTCAAGTAAAATCACTTGCATACATGTACACATTCGCTTTTTAAGACTGAACCTACAATGTGCCGTGACGGTATGGGATCCATAGTACAAAGATAGAGATAAAGAGGAAAGGGTACAGAATCAAGCTGCAAGAATTAACCAAAACCTACAGTGAGTGTCACTTGAAGACAGACAAAAATGTCCAGACTATGCATAATGTACATGTACAAAATGACTAATAAACTGGTGGACATACCAACTACTATATAATAAGTACCTAATAGCAGCTCAGAAAAAAAACAAGAAATAGTCATGCCTACAAGTACCAGAGTTATCAACCAAGGATTAAGATCATTCTTTTCTAGAACTATCGCAGAGTGGAACTCTCTGTCACCAAGTGAAGTAGGGGCATTATCATGAGATTGCTTTAAACAATGTTTAGAGTTAGATGTTCAGGAGTTAGGTGTAACAAGTTGCCTCGCTGCTTGTGTGTGAAGCTGGTGTGTTACACCGAAGGGCAGTTATACCAGCTAGACCAATACAGATACAGATAATAGGTGTGATAATATATATATATATTATGATGCTAATGATAAAATGATAAAATGACATTATTGTCTTCGTCAGAAGGACTATGAAATTGTCTCGCCGGTGTGTGGGGAACTGCGGATTTTGCGATATAACTCTGGAAGGCATGATTCGACGTCCATGATTTTTGGCAGGCATATTACCGCTGTTGAGGCCAAAGTCAAGTACAAGTTTCGGCTTCGTGGGGGGTCCGTGCGTCACGTTAGTGCACCTTTTGTGTTTGTGGCTTGTTAGCAAGATAACTCAAGTATTTGTAAAATGTTGATTATAATTCTTGGTGTGGTGCTTACTATTGTCGGGACCAAGGTTAAGTTCGTTACTGAGCTTCGTGGGGGGTTTCGTTGTGACTACAGGGGGCATTTTGTTAATTTTTCTTGTGAGCAGGATAACTTTTGTATGTGTGGATGGAAGTTAATGAAATTTGATAGGCATATTACTGTCGTGGTCTCCAAGATTGAGTTCAAAGATGAGAGTCGTGGAGGTTGTTATGTCCCCGTAATAGGACCTTTTGTGTTTAGAAATCCCCCACCTACATCTGCTTGGAGACAGCCGACAGCTGGATATAGCCGGGGAACCCCATAATGGGATGGGATCAAATGACGTTACATTGAGGGATTGTACTATAACTTCAGCAGGGGGAGGATAGGTTGGACATATGTCAGGTTATTTTCTACGGCCACACCAAGTAATTGCTATGGATGACGTCCACTGGAGACCTTAAATCTAATTACCTTAAATTTAAGGAAAGCGCGCAATAAAAACACGAAGGGCCGAAAAACGAGATGCCTAGATTTGGAATATACTAACTGTAGAAGTACAAATGTTAGAACACAAAGAACACAAGAAACAAGTCTTCTATTTGTCATAAAGACAAATTAACAAAACTGCAGTAGTCACCCTGTTCTGATTCTTTCCTTTATAACATCTTCTCATATTATATTTTGCGGCGCTGTCGTGACACTTTCAACACAGTAAGAATTTCTTGAACGTTTTTTTTTCCAGTAACAGTCCAAACTCAAATAACGTAGGGGTGGCGGGGGCTAACACGGGTGACGACGCATCTGTATAATCTGCGGCAAACCGTTTCATGGTGTTCTGTACCATAAAAATGATACAGAGATTCTTTTGTTCTTTAGACCAAATTGATTATTAAAAAGAGTGAAGAATACGCATGTTAATTTCTCTAGAACGATGTACCTCTGACGAAGACATGAGATCTCCGACCTCTAGTTTTTATTATGTTTCACTCCAAAAGGAATGTCACTGAAGCATTTCTTACTCAAGTATGTTCTTAATAAGATAGATGTGCCAAAATATGAAAGTCATCAAACCTGACCATTTTCTGACAACTAGCAGTGCAGCATTGCGTGTTCAAGTGCTTGAAAAAAGCATTGACTTCCAAGTCAGAGCATTCCCCATCCAAATAAGCGCATCCCCCTTTTTTGTCACTATTTAGGCCACTCCGACTTAATTTTATGGATGACATCCTCTGAAGATCTCCAAACTAGTACCGCGGGCTAAAAAAATATTCCAACCAAAAATAAAAATGCTTCTAAACTACAGGAATACAAAGCTGGTATTGTGCATTTGCGGCAGTACTTAGCGACGTATACGACAAGCCGGCACATGCTGGCTTTCTGTGGAATTTGTGAATCGGCACTGTACATATGTAGTTCATGAGTCATGGAGCTTCGGTAGCCTGGGTGCCCGGCTCCGTATTGTCGCTAACTACCATGGACTACCCGGGCCTAGAGCCGGGCCAGAGCCTCGGTGGACGTGATTTTTTTTTTTTTTTGTTAGAACAGGCGAAAATCAATGCGCGGGCAGATGTCATCCATAAAATCATGTCAATTTGGCCTTACTGACCACCAGTAAAACGCCCATTTATATTAACATCTGTGTCCATAATATCACCAGGGTCCATAATAACGCCACCTTTTCACCTTAACATTTTCAAGGTTAAATAAAGGTTGAAAAAAAAAAAAAAAACCTTGAGAAAAGGTGTGCTTAAAGATATTTTTACTGCAACATACAAATGTACCCTAGGTATGTACATTTGATGTGTGAAGGAGTGCATACCAAAAGTATGTTGCAGTAAAAATATCGGGTTAATGGAAAAAGGAGTCCAGTCCGATTAGCGGAAAAAGCAGTCCAGTCCGATTTTGGGGTGGAAAAAGCAGTCCGGTGGTTTCTACCAAATTTTACGAAAGACCATAGGCACAATATTTTCTTGTGTGTGTACTTCGAGTTTCTATGAGTACTTCGAGTTTCTATGGGTACTTAGAGTTTCTATGACTATTTAGAGTTTGTATGGGAACTTGAATTAGCATATATGTGACTCACTATATGCCGCCTTAACCCATAATTCAGGCAGCCTTGGGTGAGGAATAGCGGACAACTGATTTAAACCTCTTGGGACCACCGAAAAGTAGTTTCTATACATACAGGTCACCTATCCACAATAAACAAAAATTAATTATTAAGGGATTCTTTCTTACAATTGTACTTCTGGTACTTACATGCTTGTCGGTGTAATGCAAAGTCTGCCATACGTGGCTTTAGCAGGGGCCGGCTGGATGTTGGGCAGCTGGCAACCGTAAAGCGATTTAATCAGGCTACTTGCAAGCAGGATCGGCCCTGGAAATCTCGTCAGTTGACCGCTTCATCTTTTGACTGATTATTATTACTTATATGTAAGTAATAATCCGGAGGCATGATGATGATGATGATATGTAAGTTACAGACCATAAGTTCCCATGCAAACTCTAAGTACTCATAGAAACTCTAATTTCCCATACAAACTCTAAGTACTCATAGAAACTCTAAGTACCCATAGAAACTCGAAGTACTCATAGAAACTTGAAGTACCCAAAGAAACTAGAAGTACACACACAAGAAAAAATTGTGCCTATGGTCTTTCGTAAAATTTCGTACAAACCACCGGACTGCTTTTCCACCCCAAAATCGGAGTGGACTGCTTTTTCCACCCCAAAATCGGACTGGACTCCTTTTTCCATAAACCCTCCCGTGCTCTTGCCCGAGCGTAGGGTGGTGCCCATCTCCATTTCTCAGCCCTTGGGCGACACACAATTGTGCAATGCACTACAGCAGGGGGCTAGTCCGCTGGTAGTGCTGTGTGTTTGACCTTCAAACACACTCTTTCTCATAGAGACTGCTTTTTCCACCCCAAAATCGGACTGGACTGCTTTTTCCGCCCATCGGACTGGACTCCTTTTTTCATTAACCCAAAAATATCTTTTAACTAGAATTCCGAGATCTCATACCTCCATGAAATATGATCTTGATATGTAAATGTAAATTTCTTCTTTAATTGTTCAAATGACCTCTGCATTAACATGATATATGCATCGTGATGTATGTTAACTTTTGATTAACTTACAGATGTCCCAAGTATGACATTCTCATCATTCACCATTACGAAATCATAGAATTTTCACATTAATTATGCAAATTAGGTCATCATTTGCATAATTAGTATCTGTTAAAGTTCCGCCTGCCCTAGGTTACATAGTATAATGTAAAACACTGTAATTATAGAATTTCCTCATTAATTATGCAAATAAAGTCCTCATTTGCATAATTTACATTTAATTATGTACATCTCTCTCTCAGCTACCTACACACCAAAAATAATGAAAATATGTTGTTCCTGTCTGGACTTATTGGCTTTTAAACATTTCGCCAGAAAGTGCCCTGCAGTTCCAGAACAAGCCGCTAGGGGGCCCAAACTCATATGACTTCTTCCCAAGCACGAGAGCTACCTTCCATCAAAATTTCATGACCCTAGCATGTCCAGATCGCGAGATATCAAAACCGGAAGTTGCGCTGCAGTACCAAGGGAAGCCACTAGGGGGACCAAAATCTCATCATTTCCAGTTTTCGTCACACCCTACCAACACACCAAGTATGAAACCAATCCATCCAGGCGTTCTTGAGTTATCTTGTTGACCAACAGACAGACAGAAGGAAGGACGGATAAACGCAACTGAAAATATAACCTCCATGACACATTTCATGGAGGTAATCACACTGTTTCTCAAGGTGGCGATATTATGGACTCTGGTGATATTATGGACACGGATGTTACATGTACATGTACAAGTTATGCAAGACCATTTTGGGGCAAACATTGCTAATTTGAATATTTGCTTTGATGTTACCAGTTGTGCCATCTTTGACACAATTTCCTGGAGACACAAAGGTTACAGAGGGAGAAGACATACAGCTGGAGTGTGCAGCAGAGGGAGTCCCCACACCCGTTATCACATGGACATTCCGAGGGAAAATTATTCCAGGTACAACAAAACAGAGATTTGGTTTCAGTTTTTTTTCAAAACATCAAAGTTACCGTAACCAAGGATAGATAAAAACATTGTACAACCTCCCTAGATGAAATAAAGGTCAACTTCATCTGTACATACATGTAATTATGACACATGTTAATAGAAGACATGTAGTGCTAATTTCTTTGTAAGTTTTTTTTCCTTTTCTTTCAGAAACTTTGTCACATCAACACCTGATGTTCAAAATGATATGTCTGACACACAAGTCACTCATTATTGGTCATTTCTTAATGAGATCTTAGATGCACAAATAAAGCAACAGGAACTTAACATTTCAACTGGTAAATGAAAATATTCCTGCCTCATTCACATCTTCACCAGAACTTGTTTACATTTACACACAACCAGTTGCCATCAATTAGCACAAAATTGCATATCTGAATATGCCAGGTCCTACCCCTGGTGCGAGGAGTACACCTGCCAATAAAGTAAATATTTTTCAGCATCCAGTGTGAATGGTTACAGCTCACTGGTGGTGAGAAATGCCAGGAAGAAAGATGAAGGGACCTATTCCTGTGTGGCAGAAAACACTGCTGGCAGACGCAGAGTGGTGGCAGCTGTCAAAGTTAACAGTGAGTTCAACCTAAGGATAAGCTTGACCAAAGGCATTCTACTATACTCTATTTAGCATGGATACATTTGAGTGTTGATACCATGTTGTGATATTGTAGCATATAGGGTCAATACAATTCAGCAGTCCATAAGTTTCTTTGTTTCTTGTACCGCTGCCATGTTGACCATTGTTTGAATGATAATCCCCCTAAGATGTCCACGTTGACTTCAAGGTTCAAGGTTGAATAGAGAATAAGTAAAAACTTCTTAAATACTAAAATACCTACATAAACCCAGAGGTATCTTCTTGCTTCTTCTGGAAATGGAGTGACCACATTTTGTGTATGGAACTGCAGTGTTAAAGAAAATTTTACTAGCCTGTTTTTGGCCCTTTGTCACCTCTTTTTGCTTACCATTGTTTGCCAGATACAATGTATGTTACATGTAACATTACATTATATGTCTGTATTATCAATGATGGTCTATAATGATGGTCTTCACTTATTACCATTTTTTATGCCACAGTACCTCCAAGAGTCGTAAAGAGGCCAGAGAGTAAGGCAGTAACAGTAGCAGGCAAGGTTGTTTTGACCTGTAGTGTGTCAGGAGACCCTCCGCCCAGGATCCGATGGCTCAAGTCTGGGGAGTTTGTAAAATCTAGCAACCGTATCCAGCTTCTGAAGAATGGATCTCTGGTCATCAATGGGGCAACAGTGGGTAGAGGTTTACTATTTCAGGTTCTGTATTATTTTGTCTCATCCATGTTCTGTTACTCATTAAGGTAAAAAAAACTGACAATGTTTCCTTTTCCAGGCAGAAGACAAGGGCCTTTATGAGTGCAGAGCATTTAATGAAATAGGAACTGTAGTGGCAGGGACAGCAGAGCTGACTTTGCAAGGTCAGCATACATGGCTGTTACGGGGAAAAACAGAGGAAATTTTCCTTTATAAAGTTTGGGCACAAAAACTTTTGATGAGATGATTCATATTTTCTTGTCTAAAATCAGTAAATAATGGAGGCAGTATTCCTTTATCTGTATTTTTGCTCATATATTGAAAAATATCCCTGAGACTCGGAACAACAGAGTCAAACCCAGCAGATTAAGTATCAGCTTGTACCAACTAACATTTCTGATTGATCGATAGATTCACCACAGATAGTGGTGAAACCTGAGGATGTTGTGGTGGACCAAGGTGGTACCATCCTGGTGAACTGTGGAGCCATGGGAGAGCCAGCCCCTTCCATTCAATGGCAGCGGGAAGGAATTACCATTATTACTGAGGACAGGTTTGTTTAGGCTTAATGACCCATCCTGAGGGGTACATGGTGTTGTAACAGGTTCAAGCGCCACTAACAGATCCATTCCAATGGGTCCGGACCTTTTGGAGTAGTCATTAGCGCACTGGTGTCGAAAGCTGGCTACCTGGGTTCAGCGCGGGTTTGTTAGCACTGTAAGTGTCATAAGGCCTGGTCATTTCCTTAATAACCACCAATTAAACTGCAAGGTAATATACAATATAATAAATCACCAGGCCTTTATGACTAAGGTCTGCATGTAACTACCAACACAAGTGAACTTACGTGCAAGATATTTTTACTTTGTATGGTATGCTACTTAATATCAGACATCCATTCATGTTACTGTTGTGTTTAAAATAAAGTTAAACACAGGATAGAACAGACTCACGTCTGGACTCTGAGAGGTGGTACCTATGATGCAGTTGTTTATTCAAAACATCTATTAGTGCAGGGGCCAGGTAAGAGGTTAGCAACAGTTTAGTATACATGGGGATTTTGCA
>NW_017803313.1:48207-55053 GCF_001625305.1 Branchiostoma belcheri | reverse complement strand
GACAGCAGAGCTGACTTTGCAAGGTCAGCATACATGGCTGTTACGGGGAAAACAGAGGAAATTTTCCTTTATAAAGTTTGGGCACAAAAACTTTTGATGAGATGATTCATATTTTCTTGTCTGAAATCAGTAAATAATGGAGGCAGTATTCCTTTATCTGTATTTTTGCTCATATATTGAAAAATATCCCTGAGACTCGGAACAACAGAGTCAAACCCAGCAGATTAAGTATCAGCTTGTACCAACTAACATTTCTGATTGATCGATAGATTCACCACAGATAGTGGTGAAACCTGAGGATGTTGTGGTGGACCAAGGTGGTACCATCCTGGTGAACTGTGGAGCCATGGGAGAGCCAGCCCCTTCCATTCAATGGCAGCGGGAAGGAATTACCATTATTACTGAGGACAGGTTTGTTTAGGCTTAATGACCCATCCTGAGGGGTACATGGTGTTGTAACAGGTTCAAGCGCCACTAAGGCCCCGTTCATGATTGGATATCTGTTGCGAATCAATTCGATTTAAAAAAATAAATCGATTCATTTAGGAACATGAACGCTCCAAACCGGTTCCGTTGCGATTTATTCTGAACCACCTCGCGAGGTGGTCTGAAACGATACGATACGATTCGCATTCGTAGAATTGTAATCATGAACGCGCGGATGCGAATCGTACCGGTTCGACGCTGTACTCCCGGGTACGTGGGGGCCACGGTCGGCCATAGTTTGCGGCGCAGTGGCTTGTACTGCCGAAAATTCTACTTTGAATCGTACACTTGACATCGAGTTCTAATTACTGGTCGACTGAGGAAACAGGAGTTCCGATATTGACTTGGGTAAATCAGGAGATCCAGAGGAAACTGGATGGTGTGTACTAGAACCTACCCTGGGCGCAAGGGCGAGCGGCCCAACGGGGGCGTTGGGGCGGCGGACCGTGGGGGTTTGCGCTAGATGCGTCCGGGGCACAGCCTATGCCATGGGGAGGACATGAGTCGGGAACGAGCGACCACTCGCCCGGACAGGCGTAAACTCTCCGCCTTACGAGCCGGGTTCTCAGGAAATACTAGTATTCAAAGAAATTGTGATATACATATGAAATGAAAGTCAATTCGAGGTGTGAAACCGTTTCCAGTGTGGGTTCAAGTTTTGAATCACGGACGCAAAAATATATTCCGCTTCGATTCGGATCGTGGCCAAACCGGAACACATTTCAATCATGAACGAGGCCTAACAGATCCATTCCAATGGGTCCGGACCTTTTGGAGTAGTCATTAGCGCACTGGTGTCGAAAGCTGGCTACCTGGGTTCAGCGCGGGTTTGTTAGCACTGTAAGTGTCATAAGGCCTGGTCATTTCCTTAATAACCACCAATTAAACTGCAAGGTAATATACAATATAATAAATCACCAGGCCTTTATGACTAAGGTCTGCATGTAACTACCAACACAAGTGAACTTACGTGCAAGATATTTTTACTTTGTATGGTATGCTACTTAATATCAGACATCCATTCATGTTACTGTTGTGTTTAAAATAAAGTTAAACACAGGATAGAACAGACTCACGTCTGGACTCTGAGAGGTGGTACCTATGATGCAGTTGTTTATTCAAAACATCTATTAGTGCAGGGGCCAGGTAAGAGGTTAGCAACAGTTTAGTATACATGGGGATTTTGCATATCGAGAACAGATGTAACGGGGGGTGCCCTAACATCGGACGCTAATTTCACGGGCTCGAACCTACGGCGCTCTATCACTAGTTGTCAGTAGTCTCTACCAGACTACAAATGTAACTATGCTTGCTATATATAGGAGAATACATGTATTTGCCAGGGGAGTTTGGCCACCTTATAGGTTTGACTGGCCTTCGGAGGGAAAAAAACTACTAAGTACCTCCCCGGGGCCGTACTTCCTTGGCCAATTTTACCCTCTTTTTTGCTGAATTCTACGATCCGTATTCCCATAGAAAGGCCTGGTTGGTGGAGGCTAAGCTGTCAGAGAGTGGTCAGGTTTAGATGAATTAATTTTGAGAACATTAATGTTAACAACATACTTGGATAAGAAATTCATTCATACTATTCATGAGCCCTTCACGCTCCGCGTTACAAGCGACAAACTCTGTGAGGTACCATGCTGGTTAGCTCCCACAGTCGCTCACACCATGGGAGCGGACGTAAACTAACCAGGATGGTACCCAGGCTACGTTGATGATGAAATTAAGTAAACAAAAATAAGAATCTCTGACCTCCGCAGGAATAACCGACCTTGACGGATCAATGGCTTTTGAGTAACGGACAACGATTTTGATTTGTTCTTTATGGTTTTGTTTGTCTCTAAGTAATCTCATGTATTTATTTTTGTATACTTTGGTTACCTGCGTTATTTATGTTTTACATACAATTCTCTGTTATTTCTGTTAAAGTATTAACTTATGTTTTATTATTTCTGTAAACTGGGCCCCACTGAAAATCAACTTGTCAAACCTGAGTGGGCTACCCAGGTGTGTTAAAATGAAATAAATAGATAAATAAAAGAATAAAATTTCATGATATTTTAGCTTTCTTTCGACAGTAAAATTGCGATTGTGTGTACTTGTCATTTCACGAGAGGAGGGTATCTAACACAATCAAGCCATGTTTCCACTGAAAACCCGGCTTACACAATATTAATCAATGTGGTCCCATGGGAATCATGGGAAATGCAGAAGACAGTGGTGTTGACATTGTTTTTCACAGGTCAATTTTCTACAAATCAAACACTCAGAGACCAACATATTTACTGTTTTGTAAAGCTTTATTCCTTGTGTTTGTGGCAGTTGTGTCAAATTTTGGTACAGGTCGTTTCTTTCTGGGCACGAGCCGCCGTAATGAAGTGACCCTCTTTTCAGCACCATTGTTATGATTGGTGAAAATGACTGATATTCTCTTCTACAAAACAATAAATAAATATGCAGAACTCTACTTTGTATGCAAATAACAGCTGTATGCATTGACTATGATTATTTGCCTTTTTAATTAGCAAAGTTAGTGGTAACAAACATGGCATACTTTTGCATAATAAGATCAGTACAAAATCCATCCGAACTTAGGGCACGTCTGAAGTTAGGGCACCCCCCATTACGTACTATTGCATAACAGTAACGATTTCTCTTTTTATTTTAGGGTGACCATATTGCCAAATGATTCCTTACGTATAGAGGCTGCTCAGATGCCAGACTCTGGAAACTACATATGCCTGGCTTCTAACAGCTTTGGAAAAAGTTTTGTTAATTTTCGGATAACTGTGCGAGGTAATATAACATACCCTATCACTATTGTTTCTACAATGATGTTCAACCATAATACAGTACCTTCTGAAAGCCATAACTCGAACAATGCAGGTTTACAGATCTGTAAACAATAGCCCAATCAATGGAAAAATTTTGGAAAGGGGAAACTAATTTATAAAATGTCAAGATAATTTATTCTACTTTTCTGCAATGATAATATCAGTACAAACTGAAGCTAGCTCATTCTTTGATAAGAGCTTTCCTGACACTTTGAATGTGTGTTGTGTTGTTCTAATTAATAAAAAAATCCACATTAATACATAACGTTAACATTACATATGTAAAAGGGACCCATCAACAAGACTTCTTCTGTTTGCAGTACATGGTGGCTTCTCTCCCTGGCAGCCATGGGAGTCTTGCAGTACCACATGTGGGGAGGGTGTTCAGACACGCAGACGAAGATGTGATAATCCTCCTCCTGCAAACAATGGGCATTTCTGTGTTGGACCACATACAGAGTCTAAAACCTGCAATCCTAGGCAATGTGAAAGTGAGTCTGCCTACTAAGGCCATGTTGATTTGATTATGTGGATAACATCATCTGGGAACCCCAAAACTGATACAAGCATGCAAAATTTCCTTCATTGTGAAATCTACCAGTCCTGGTCATAAAGGCTGGAAAAATGACTATATGTCCATAAGCAGCGTATGGTATGGGGAATAATAATAGACTCTTTATTTTCTTTTTTTAACAACACAACAATACTCTTTTCCTGAATTGATTTCGGTATTCTATGACGGTAGTATCATTTTCCAATCCTTTTTTTTTTTTTTGCAACATACCACATATATTCACTCATTTTGTACGATTTACAGTGTGGTCAAAAAAAGTTTTTGGAAATGGATGAAAATTCATGCACGCACGGATGTCATCCATATAATCAAATCAACATGATGATACCAGAATAATAATTTATCGTATCATTGTAGCCTCTACCATGCAGGTACCAAGGATCGCTGGAAAAATAGTCACGGGATCGCAGATTGGATATTTTCTGGCCGGCTAACTCCCCTGGCATACTACCTTTATTTTGGCCAATTTCTACTATTTTTCCAGAAATCCACAGTGCCTGGTACAGGCTAGTATCATTGTACACTAGAGGAAACAGAAGAAACCTCATTCCACAGAACCTTATGTGTATGTATCTTTCAGTTGATGGAGGCTGGTCAAACTGGTCAGTATGGGAGGAGTGCTCTGCAACTTGTGGTAAGGGTGTCCATCAACGCACCCGGTCCTGCAATAACCCAATACCTCAAAACGGAGGAAAGCCATGCACAGGAGAAGCCACACAAGTCCAAGACTGCCACACTGAACCATGCCCTGGTATGTACCACATTGCACTTTTTGTATGACATCTTGTAAACCTCACAGTGACATATTTGAATGTGGGAATTGACATGTAGTTACCTTAAGTTTGTTGTTACCGTAGCATACCGTAGGTGATGTTTTCAATGGACCCTTCCGGTTGAACACCGCAAGCCCCGCCCCTGTTCTCTTTAAAACACCTCGGTCAAAAACAGCACAGAAAGGATTTATAAATGATGACCCAATTTGCCTAATCAATGGGAAATTGTTATAATTTCATAGTGGTAAATGCAAGGCAGTTAATACTTGCCACATTCGGAAGTTATTAATATATAAGTGAATGTGAACATCAATAAAGTTAACATAATTTATTCAAATCATAACCTTATTTGTATCATTTATGAGGAGGTGCTAGAAAAGGCTTTCACTGAGTGGAGAATATGACGGACTGATATAATCCATAATGAAAATGAAAATCCATAATGAAAATGCATTTTTTTATAATCAATGAAAAAATGCATACGTATAATTTCATCAGTCGTAATGGTAAGGATCATTTGGCGAAGGAATGAGGTTGTAAAACCCTTGTTTTGTTCTTTTTTTACTGTGAACAACGATACAAGTGATTAACAAATTGAATATACTTCAGTGAATGGTGTGTGGGGACAGTGGTCACCGTGGCAGCCATGTGATGTGACATGTGGTAAAGGTGTACAGACCAGACTGCGCAAGTGTGACAAGCCTGCACCCAGCCATGGAGGACTGCCGTGTGAGGGAAGTGTCAGGCAGACGCAGATGTGTGAGCTGGATGCCTGCCCAGGTAACTCTGGCATTAAACTGCACAGATATTTGCTGAAAAAGCCGCAATTCTTTAAATGCTTTATTTGCTCTTTGGTATATATACTAGTATATCTGTGTGTGTGTGTGTGTGTGTGTCCCTAATACTAGTACTAGTATCAGTATTACCTTTTCTAAGATTATGTTTTTGGGGCTCTTTGTTTGGTTGTTTTTTTGTTTTTGTTTGTGAACAGCATAATTCGAAAAGTCATGGATGAATCACATTTTGTGGTATGTTGGTAGGGTGCAACCAAAACTGGAAATGATTTTGGGTCCCTGTCAGCCTTCCACAGTGCTCCAGCAGAACTTTCTAATGGTACAGTCACAATTTTGGGTGGTAGATACACAATGTAGCTCTTGTGCTCAGAAAAAATTGACATACCTTGAAAACGCCATGCTGGGCCTCACCTCTAACTCACAAACAGTCGGCCTCCCTGGAGCGTGTGCAGAGAATGGCCTGCAGGTTGATGATAGGTTGGCAATTCACCACATACACCGAGCTCCTCCAGCATCTTGGACTTCAGCGCTTATCAACTCGCAGACAAAAACTGTGTACAGACCTTGCCGTGAAAGTAGAAAGGTCGCCTCGCTTCTCCATGTGGCAACCCCTACCCATGAACAGCAACATGGAGGGAACTCCGCAACTCTACACACTACCAACAGCTTACTGGGACAAAGCGATACCTAACCATTGCCTTTCCTGCAATGACTAAATTATTGAATGAACTGTAGAGCTTTTAAATGTGGTAGCATTAGCATGGTCGTGTAGTGTAGTTGGGGGCTGTTTGGCCTTCAACCGATAGGTTCCGGGTTTGAATCCTGCCCATGCCATGTCACCGATCTTGTACCCTTGAGAAAGGCACTTTCCATGACTTTCACTCAGGTGAAAATCAGGAGGACATTAAATGGAGGTCCCTTGCTTGGGGAGAGCCACAGCCCACACACGTTAAAGAACCCACCACACCTTTTGAAAAAAAATAGGGGCGTGCCCCGGTGTGTGATGGTCCAAATACTCATCTGATTATTCACTATGGACTCCAGGAAGAGTAGTGTAAAATTCGGAAAGAGTTTGTAATTGTCCACAATGTATTGGTTGGTGAGTGTTGAGTGTACTGTATACATGTATTTGTGTCATTTATGTGAATATGTTCTTTTTTTTAATTTACCATATAGGCCATGTTGATTTGAATATATGGATGACATCTGCCGGGAGCCCCAAAACTGATGCGAATAAAAAAAAAGTTTTGCAAAAAAAAAAAGTTTTGCAAAAAAAAAAGTTCTTTTCATTATGAAATCTACGTGGTCATGAGGGTTGAGCAAATGACACAGAATATGGTTTGGCGAATAATCTAGTCTTCAAGTTCATTTTTTTACAATTT
>NW_017803313.1:35349-48187 GCF_001625305.1 Branchiostoma belcheri | reverse complement strand
CACCACACCTTTTGAAAAAAATAGGGGCGTGCCCCGGTGTGTGATGGTCCAAATACTCATCTGATTATTCACTATGGACTCCAGGAAGAGTAGTGTAAAATTCACAAAGAGTTTGTAAATTGTCCACAATGTATTGGTTGGTGAGTGTTGAGTGTACTGTATACATGTATTTGTGTCATTTATGTGAATATGTTCTTTTTTTTTATTTACCATAGGCCATGTTGATTTGAATATATGGATGACATCTGCCGGGAGCCCCAAAACTGATGCGCGTGCGAAATAAAAAAAAAGTTTTGCAAAAAAAAAGTTAACTTTTCTATTATGAAATACTACGTGGTCATGAGGGTTGAGCAAATGACACAGAATATGGTTTGGCGAATAATCTAGTCTTCAAGTTCATTTTTTTACAATTTCGTCTTTTTTCGTTTGATTTTGGCATACGACATTGGTATAGTTTTTATTAATTTTTTTTGTAACTTATGGTATATTTTTGCTCATTTTGCAACTGTTTTGTACGATTTACAGTATGGTTGAAAACTTTTTTTTTGGGAAACGGCCGAAAATTCATGCGCGCGCGGATGTCATCCATATAATCAAATCAACATGGCCATACTAGTACTTACAATACTTAAAATAAGAGAAGTGGGCCTTCCTGGTTTGAGTGAATGAAATATTTGATACAGTCTAGTGACCGCAATCTTCAACCTTTGATTTGTGTTAGTGGATGGCAAGTGGACGCTGTGGAGCCCATGGTCAGCCTGTAGTTCATCGTGTAACAATGGGATACGCACACGCACACGGACTTGTACCACTGCAGAACATGGAGGTCGATCATGTCCAGGAGAAGACACACAGGTGAATTTCTGCAACAGCTTACCCTGTCCAGGTGGGTACTAGACAATATTGATAAAAATTTACTGCTTCATTATTGCATATATTTGTAAGTTATCAGCCCCAGGTTACTATCCCCTTTGAACTTGCATCATTTTCAAAATGGTGTTGGTAGCATTTGCTGCACAAGGTGGGCTTATTTTTAATTAGTGCCTGATGTACAGATGGTTCTGTCCTACTATAGTCATTTAACCTTACTGGCACTGACAATTGTTCATCTTTTTCTGATTTTCACTCAATTTTATCACACACGCAACCATGTAACATTACCATTCTTGGTAACATATGCATGTACATGTACAATGTAGTTTCACGTGCATGTTTGAGAAGAGCCACACCTTGAGCACACTAAAGATCTCATCATACTTACAATACTTATAATAAGAGTATTGGTCCTTCCTTTTTGATTGAGTAAAATCTTTGATACAGTCTGGTGACCGCAGTCTTGGTGTAGAGATGATAACTGGTAGACTTTCTTACCCTGCGGCTATGTGTCCACTCCCTGTGCATGTTAGTCCATGGTGGTTGGGGTCCTTGGACAGCCTGGGGAAGCTGTAGTCGTAGCTGTAACGGGGGACAGCAGAAGAGGTACAGGACGTGCAACAATCCACAGCCACAACACGGGGGCCAGTCTTGTGCTGGTCCAGCCACAGAGACAGAAGGTTGCAGTTTTGAGCCTTGTCCAGGTATAGTATTTACTAGTAAACATGCTGTCTGAACACGAGTATTTAGGAATGATCAGTACATGGCCCCCTCCCATATTATATAAAGTCAAACCTTGTTTCACACTTGTTACATTGTGACGGTATTAGTCAACTTGTGCAAAAATTGTCCGGAAGAGTGTATTGAGTAATTAGGATAATTTATTTAGACTTTGGCTGGTCTGACCATACATTGTACGCATGATTATGTAAGTCACACATATGGAGAACTCTGAACTACCAGTAATCACATTTTACTGCATTGCAAGTACTTACCTAACTTAAGTGGATTGACTTATATATATATGCCATATAGAGCACTGAATTTTTTTATCATGTACTGTAATACATGTGTATTATACTTGTGTATTATAATCTACAATGTTTATGTCACAGGAGATTCCTATCTCCCCTAGGGAAGATAGGAATTCCAATCTCCCCTAGGAGAATCCGGAATCCTCCTATAGGGGAGATAGGGATTCCAATTTCCCCTAAGAGGATTCCGGGAGACTGGAATTCAAGATTTTCTTCTACAAAACTGGAATTCCAATCTCTTCTAGGAGGATTCCAGATTCTCCTATAGGGGAGATAGGAATTCCAATTTGTCCTAGAACAAGTGGGAATTCTTACAGGACAATCTCCAATTTTTAAAGGAGAAATTCTGATTGTATCAAAATATTCAGGTAATAAGATTGGCCAAAAAAACATTTACTCAAGCAACTGGATATGATTTTGGAAACGGTCAGACATTTCACGTAGCATCCACTACCTTTCGTCAGTGACAGTAGAGACAGGAGAAAGGCTTATAAGCATGAACTATCAATCAATACATACATGTAAACCTGCCTTTCTCCTGCAAGTCTCTAGTGTCACTGACAAAAGGTAGTGGATGCTACCTGAAACATCTGTCCATTTCCAAAATCATATCCAACGTTGCTGGAGTAACTTTTTTGTAGTGCCATCTGTAAGGTTTGCTTCATTCATTGAGAAATTTCCCTGTGTTTAGTCCATGGGAAGTGGAGCCCATGGACAGAATGGAGTGAATGTTCAGCAACATGTGGTCGGGGAGAAAGGACAAGAACCCGTTCTTGTAACAAACCACAACCTCAGTATGGTGGGAACTCCTGTCTAGGGGACAGTTCACAAGTGCAAGCCTGCAGGATACGCTCATGTAGAGGTAGCAGTGCTTCATACTTTGTACCTTTGCTACTCATACAAGTGTCAGGTATTGATTATAATCAAATAGCCCATGGATTTGCTTGATACATGTATGTTGCTCCTTTGCTAATCAAGTTACTCTAAGTACAAATTGCTATAAACATGATGGAATTCTGTTAGTACTACTTTAGCACATACTTTTGGTTTTACTTTTGTACAGATGGATTTACTTTTGAGATCACCTGTAAATGGTCATATGACTTGCATTTCTCAAGGTGTACATGATGTAGCTGTTACTGTATTGTGGAAGACTTACATGTACATACATTTCTGCCCATAAGAAGGATTCTGACATCTACATGTTGTATATTTTGGAAAGGTAAACATCCTTATGTGTCTAATATTTTTATTCTGGTGACCCCCTGTCCAGGCAGACCAACACAGGCCTATGGAAGCATCATAGGCACAGTGAACAATCTGGAGTTTGGAGTCTCTACACTACATGCCAACATTACAAAAAGCAGATCAGGAAACCATAGAGTGATAGCAGTGATGACAGATATACCAGCTAATGTTGGTAAGCCTCTGTATTAAGGCATCCACTCAAAACCAGCCTAGACTCACACGTTCTTTGTAGATCCTCCCATGCCAAGTGGCATACTGGGCAGCAAGTAAGTACAAAATGTAACTGTTAATTGAAACAAAATGTGGTAATTAGATAGCATAAAATCAATACAATTTCAGTTCCTTTAGTTTTGAGGAGTCTTGGTCATTTTCTTTTCATCTTTGAAATTCCATATTACACCAGGTAGCTGTCGGTTGAGGTCAGCAGGTTTAGGTACAATGTATTTAGCCATACCCGCACATTCAATCGATAAGTCAGACGTTCGACGCCAAGAAAAGTACAACAATGTTATCAGAATAATTGGTTCAGTAGAACTGATTTCCATATCTATCTTCATTTTGCAGATTATCTTTACTAAGTATTTTGATGTAATATCTAGTTTCCAGACCAATTTTTTCTATGTAAAAGAATGAATAGAAGACCGTCGCTATCACCAGCCACGCCACCCTAACATGGTGCCCTTGCCGTGCGTCCTCTCCAGGATTTGTTGCTCTACCTTTCTCCGCTTGACTAGACATGAACAGAACACTGCATGCATCTTTATCTTTGATAATCCTAGTTTGGGAAGTATCATTAAAGTAACCTTAATGCTGTACCTTTCCACCCCAAAAATAAAGGAAACATTAAGTGGCGAATTTATGGCCCCCTCCATTAGATGTACAGAATCTTAACACATTTTCATTCCGCTGTTTACTTTTTTGGTCAACGCTATTTTAGGATTCGACGTGAAAGAGACCCCAAAGTAGAATTATCCTCCTGTCTGGTTAGATGTTCAAAGGGGTCGGAAACTTAAGGCTTCATTGTCTTTCAATGCATGGTTATCAAAGCTTTTTAACAGTGTTCTGAACACATTAGTCTCTCAAGTTTGCAATTCTGCAATTCATACAGTATCTCCTGCAATACTAAAAAAGGAGGAACAAATACATGTATGCAGGTACATGTAGGTACAAATGAAACAAGTGTCCATAGGCGACAATTCTCCGTGAAGTTTTATATTTTGCAGATTGAGAACAGTATAGTGTATGTAAACAATGTGTGATCACTTAAACAACTGGTAACAACATACTGTAAAAATGGCTAAATCCCTGGTCTAATAATCTATCCTGACTGAAAATAATAATAACAAGAATTCATAGATCTCATACCTCCATGAAATATACAAGTTTTTGTAAATGTTTTTAATTTGTGTCATTGACTATGGAAATAAGGTTGTAGATGGCATAATCTTGTTTAATCTATGGTTTACTAAATTCATATGACAATATTTTTCGTGTAGAATTCCTCTCCTTTGTCATGCTTCATTTCTACATGTCCTCATTAATTATGCAAATGACTTCTACATTAACATAATATATGCATAGCAGTGTTAAAAGTAACTTACACATGTCACAAGGTATAAAATTCCCATCATTCACCAATAAGGAGTCACAAAATTTCCACATTAATTATGCCATAAATCTGCCATAGGTTACATACATTACATGTATGAAAGTACTATATAATGTAAAACACTGTAATTATAGAATTTCCTCATTAATTATGCAAATAAAGTCTTCATTTGCATAATTTGCATTTAATTATGTACATCTCTCTCTCTCTCAGCTACCTACGTACCAAAAATGATAAAAATACGTTGTTCCTATCTGGACTTATTGGCTTTCAAAGATTTCGCCCGAAGGTCCCCTGCAGTTCCAGAGCAAGCTGCTAGGGGGACCAAACCCACACCACTTACTCCTGACAGGAAAAGGTATCTGTCACCAAAAATTCAAGACCATAGCATGTTCAGGACAAAAGATACAAAAACCGGAAGTTCTGCTGCAGTACCAAGGTCATCCACCAGGAGGCCCATATTTGACCTTGACCTTCGGCTTCCTAAGACTTACCAGCATGCCAAATATAATCACAATCCATAAAGGTGTTATGAAGTTATGCTGACTACAAATGAGCGGAAACACAGACACACACACAGATGCGCCAAAAACAATACCTCCATTTTTCATGAAGGTAACAACAGGACAATCTAAATAGATGATCAAAGTAATCTTTGATAACAATATCTTTCATTTACTGCATATTATTAATTTGACAAGGTATCACAGTAGGTGCAAACTACAATCCCAACAGATACTCGCAACCATTATGCACAACAGCCACCTAATATCTGCTTAGAGAACCTCGGCTACCAGACAACTACCTAAACCTATGGCCTATTCCACAGGATTTTAAAAGTAGGGATGTTTCTAAAATATGCATTTACTTCTATATCAAAATTGCTATGGTGAAAATAAAAAGATGTGCATCATCACGGACATAATAGCACACCACATGCCCAATTACACAGTAATACTACATACAGAACAATGCGTTTTTACTGCGAACATCTTCCAAAAACGGCCCAATACCTTATGAATGGGGACAAAACATTCTGGTACTACTTATCGACCCCTCCCAACATCTGCCTGAAGCAAAGACTCTCCCCTGAAATTCAGCATACGGGTAGCTTGGCACCAAAAAATGTACATTTTTGGCTCCTGTGCCCGCCCTATCATTAAATCGGAATGAACTGAAATTTGGTATGGGATAGCTTGGACACATGTCCAAAGAATGACATTCATTGAAAATGTGTAAAATAGGACTTTTTGGCATTTTCAGCAAAAAATGTACATTTTTGGCTCCTGTGCCCTACTGTTATGTCTGAATGGGTATAATAAAGGGTATAATGAAATCATTTTTCTTTAGTGTGGGAGACTGTGGATTTAGCAGCATAACTCTTGAAGGCATGAATCAATGTTCATGGTTTTTGGCAGGCTGGTTACCATTGGTCAAGTGCAAAAATGGGCTCTGTCACTGCTGTGGACCTTTCTCAGTCATGTCATCAATTCCCTGCACAGTTGAATGTACCGATACTTCTGATATGTAACAGTGAAACATTTACCTTTGTTTAAAGGTTCTTTGTTTTTCCAGGCTTTTGGCTAAGAAAACTTGTGTCCATCCTGACTCCTGTATATTGGACAACAGCACTGGAGGTAGGGGAGGCTGTCAATGGCTATACACTAACAAAGGGGATTTTCCAGAGAGAGACACAAGTTGAATTTCCCACAGGTATGGCTACCATAGTGTCTGTGATACATTTTAAATTTAGATAGAAATTATGTGTACATTTAGCCATTATCTGCATGGTGAGGAAAAATTATATCATTAGGCCACACTAATTTAACTTGTTGTTTATCAGTGAGATTTTTTTCAGAAAAAATTCGAGCATTGAAAAAAAATTTTTCCCAAAATCCCATGTCAAGATATAAGGCATACAGTTAAGTTTTAAGGTAAATATCAAGCTTTTGACACACATCTTCATGTCTGCCACAAAACTGTTTGCAGCTTTGCTCCTTTTCAGTTTACAGTGTTGTTACTTTTCAGGAGAAACTCTGCACATGACCCATAATGCAAGGGGTCTAGACGACAATGGTGTCCTGCAGCTGGACATTGTACTCAAGGGTGATGTGCCACACCTCTCAAGTACAGCTAATATCATCCTAAAGGACTATGTAGAAGACTATGTCCAGACAGGGCCAGGGCAGATCTATGCTTTTTCAACACGAATGTTCACTGTGGATGGCCATATGCAGGTACATTTAAGATTAGCTTCCTTAAACTGTGATTAAACCAAACTAGAGGTCGGAGATCACATGTCTTTCAGAGGTACATTGTTCTAGAGAAATGAACATGTGTATTTTTAATAATCAATTAAATGGTCTAAAGTACAAAAGAATCTCTGTACTCTTTTTTAAACTACAGAACACCCTGAAAAGGTTCGCCACAGATTTTACAGACGCACCATCACCCGTGTTAGACCCCCACCCTTCGTTATTTGATTTTGGACTGTTACTGGAAAAAAACTTACAAGAAATTCTTCTTACTGTATTATGATGGAAGTGTCACAACAGTGTCGCAAAATATAATAAGAGAAGATGTGATAAAGGAAAGAATCAGAACAGGGCGACTACTGCAGAAGACTTGTTTCTTGTTACACTGCGTTCTTTTATTCAACTTCTGTGACTTGTGTCATAACATTTGTATTTCTACAGTTAGTATATTCCAAATTCCATCTCCTTTTTCAGCCCTTCATATTTTTATTGCGCCTTCACATTAAATTTAAGGTCTCCAGTGGACGTCATCCATAGCAATTACTTGATATGGCCGTAGAAAATAACCTGTCACATGTCCAACCTATCCTCCCCCTGCTAAACTTATAGTACAATCCCTCAATGTAACGTCATTTGATCCCATCCCATTATGGGGTTCCCGGCTATATCCAGCTGTCGGCTGTCTCCAAGCAGAGGTGGTGGGGGAAGTTCTAAACACAAAAGGTCCGCTAAGTGACAACGAAACCCCCCACAAAGCCCATTAACGAACTTAACCTTGGTCCCAACAATAGTAATCTGTCTACCAAAAATTATAAGCAACATTTTACAAATACTTGAGTTATTTTGCTAACAAGCCACAAACACAAAAGGTGCACTAACATGACGCACGGACCCCCCGTGAAGCCGAAACTTACACTTGACTTCGGCCTCAACAACGGTAATCTGCCTGCCAAAAATCATGGACGTCGAATCATGCCTGCCAGAGTTATATCGCAAAATCCGCAGTTCCCACAATGCGGCGAGACAATTTCATAGTCCTTCTGACGAAGACAATTATCGTAGTTGTCTTCGTCAGAAGGACTAATAGATGAAATTGTCTCGCCGCATTGTGGGAACTGCGGATTTTGCGATATAACTCTGGCAGGCACAATTCGACGTCCATGATTTTTGTTGACACTGTAGCGGACCTTTTGTGTTTAGTACTTCCCCCACCACCTCTGCTTGGAGACAGCTGACAGCTGGATATAGCCGGGAACCCCATAATGGGATGGGATCAAATGACGTTACATTGAGGGATTGTACTATAAGTTCAGCAGGGGGAGGATAGGTTGGACATGTGACAGGTTATTTTCTACGGCCACACCAAGTAATTGCTATGGATGACGTCCACTGGAGACCTTGAAAGTGCAATAGAAATATGAAGGGCTGAAAAAGAAGATGGAATTTCGAATATACTAACTGTAGAAATACAAATGTTATGACACAAGTCACACAAGTTGAAGAAAAGAACGCAGTGTAACAAGAAACAAGTCTTCTATTCGTCATAAAGATAAATTAACAAAACAGCAGTAGTCGCCCTGTTCTGATTCTTTCATCACATCTTCTCTTATTGTATTTTGCGACACTGTCGTGACACTTTCATCATAATACAGTAAGAAGAATTTGTTTTTTTCCAGTAACAGTCCAAAATCAAATAACGTAGGGTGGGGGTCTAACACGGCTGACGGCGCGTCTGTAAAATCTGTGGCGAGCCCTTTCAGGGTGTTCTGTAGTATAAAAAAGAGTACAGAGATTCTTTTGTACTTTAGACCAAATTGATTATTAAAAAGAGAAAAGAATACACATGTTCATTTCTCTAGAACAATGTACATGTACCTCTGACGAAGACATGAGATCTCCGACCTCTAGTTATCAAATGAAGAAAGCTAACAATCTGAGTCATCCAAAGCTGATAACTACAGCCAGTCCTACAAATGTACATGGGCATGTATTGATAACATTCATTTCATGTTGAGCACGAGAAATTTGCAAAATTCACAGCACATTAAGGCCACACCAATTTAATTTCTTGGTTAACGGATTCGCCGCTTCATTTTTTTCTGATTTGCAAATAAAAATAAAAATTCAGAATCAACTGCAAAATGCTCATATTTTTCCCAGAACAGTTGAAAACAGTCCTTTTCTTACTACTTGTTACATTTATTCCATCTTTCAATGCAGTGGTATCATTAAAAGTTCAAAATTCATTGTTTAAATTTTGAACCAGCCTGGTGTGTTGACTTCATAGTTCCTATCGTACCATTTTTGGCCATAATAGGATGCCTATAGGCCTGTTTTTATTTTTTTTTCGCCCGCCCGCTCCATTATTTTCCTAGAAAAATCCGTTAACCAAGAAATTAAATTGGTGTGGCCTAAGGAGAGAATTTTCAAATGGGCCTACAATGTAGTACCCCTTCACACAAGAGATGGAATGAGCTGGAATGTCATCTGAATTTAAATTCTTTGTTTATGTCATACCTGGGCAGTGATAACGTTCGATATGGGTGTTCTGGCCAGTGTAATAACTACCCATATTGTATTGGGTTCTATTTGCTTATCACACGGGCTTCCAAATGTCCCATAAAATAAATATTGATAAGTAAATCTCCCTGGGTATGACATGAATAAAATACAACACAGTGTATTCCACCTCACTCTCAGTCCCAACCCTCTGGCAATCTGCCTATGGCTGGTACCTCAGGTGATACAGATCTAGAATACACCATGTAGTACATGTATAACGTTATACATATATTACTGGATATTTGAAGTTCATTTATATCTCTGCCCATTCTTGCAGCAAAATTTGAATTGACTTGCCTTTTCTGTTCGCCATTCAATGCAAGGAAAATGTTTTGAATGCTGTTGGAATATTTATATACTGCAGGCATTTCGTACCTAGCTATTCTTGTACCTAATCAAGTTTAAGTGTTCAGAAGTCGCTGTTCAGCTCTTGGCAATCTTCAGGAGACTTCGGTATCTATTCGTATGATTCTTTGGAATCCTCATCAGGTTGTGGGCCGAGTTTACAGTGTTTTGGTTGTATAATTCTCGGAAATCTGTCAACAAGCTGGTAGCCTACTGCATGCCTGTGTTCCAACTCAACCTTGAGTTCAGTCTGCAGTTAACAAATCTCCCCCATTCCTTTCAGCAACTCTAGACTCTCTACTCTATTCCTTTCTACAACTCTGCGTCCAAATACCTACAGACACAAAGTCAAGCACACACTCAAACACACCCTAAGCAATTCCAATTTTTGTCATTTATGTTTTGATCATTTGTCTTCCTTAACTTGTACAGCCCTACACATGGAATCACACTATACATTATGATAGTAGCCTTGGACAGATGCCCTATTTGGTGGAGAGGTTATCAGTGTCCAGTGTTGGTGTGGATTATGATCCTGATTCAGAAATACTTGACTGCAAGCTGGAGGCTTCCATATCGAAAGGTGAGTTTACACAATGTGACAGTCCTATTTTGAACTCTTCTGGGAGTTAGTAAGTTCATGATTGTTGCCCATATACATGTATGTGTAACGTTACATTGTGTAACATTACACATACATACGTGTAATGTTAGCTTGCAAATACCAGTAACATAAAATCATTTGCTTGATGTTGGCCTTGGAGAGTTAAAGACGGAATGTAACCTTAGTACAAATCTGGATTCATATCTGTCTACAGAAATGTTGAATAAACTCTTTATGGTTGGCAAGTGTAACAATTAAGAAGCTTTATAAAACCCGTGCAATAGCTTAATCAGATAGAGTGCTCACTTTGTAACTGGGAGGTCTTTTCAAACCCTGGTTGGGTGATACCAGAGACTTGAGATATGCTGCTTCTCTGCAAGCACTCAGCATTTATGAGAAAGAGTAAGGGAAGGTCAAACACACATTACCAGCGGGCTATCCCCCTGTTGGCACAACTGTATGGCCCAAGGGTTACAGAAATAGAGACGGGCACCACCCCTATGCTCTGCACAGAGTGTAATGGGACCTTTATATTTGGCCAGCTTGAAGAAGTTGGCTCCTGTGCCATAATACATCATGCATGAAAACCAAATGACCTAGAATTAGGCATGGGGAGTCTTGGACACATTCCTACAGAACTTTATTCACATATTTGGCATACACCATCTACTACTAGTATTTCATGTCAAATAAAGGAACATTTTTGGCTCCAATGTCCTCATATCACAACCAAATGACCTGAACTTTGGTATAATGGTAAATCCTTGGACACATACCCTCAGAACGATGTTGGCATGAACCACTTAAAACTGTATATATTTTTTGCTATTTTTAGACCAGAAATTTACATTTTTGGCACCTGTGCCTACTCACTATCCTGGTTTTGATTATACTGCTGCTGGTTTCCCTGTCCCAGGGGTGGCCTAATAGCAATATTAAAACCAACTAACCTGAAATTTGGGGGAGCCTTGGACATATGACCTCAAAACCTTTTTCACATACATGTATTTGGCATATACATGATTGTACTCCCTAAGAAAATCAACCCAAGGGCCTCTAGTCATGGCCTCGCTGCTTTATATATTCTAACTTGCTGTTGTTCATCTTGTTACAATAGATGAGAAGTTATCCATTAATGTGCGGGTGCAATAAACTATGTAACTTCTGGCTTCAGGGTGAGAGGGAAGTGTGATTCAAATTTCAAATATTGGTCAGTGTGTTTCCTTCCTATAGGCTTCCTAACCTTTCTAGGAAGAGTGCCATCTTCTTCTTTGTATGTGAATTGTTGTATTACCCATTGGGTAGATCTTGTTTACTTTCCAAGCAGGACTGGTGAATTATGATACAAACCAGTGGATGTTTGATTGTTGCAGGAGTTCCCAGTAAC
The DNA here is from genome assembly GCF_001625305.1 of Branchiostoma belcheri. NCBI lineage: Eukaryota > Metazoa > Chordata > Leptocardii > Amphioxiformes > Branchiostomatidae > Branchiostoma > Branchiostoma belcheri. Next base: position 36,270 of record NW_017803313.1, on the reverse strand, counting down.
CAGTGTCCTGCAGGCTTTCAGCTAGACTCAGTTGGACCCTATTGTCGAGGTAGGCAAGGGTTCCTGGAATCCAGCAGATCTCATTTTATAAAGAACATTTAGCATTTTTAAAGAAAGTTAGCATTTTTAAAAAAGGGAAGCTGTTTGGATCAATCTTTATTTATCATTCACTGGCATTGTTGACAATTACACATTACATTGTATTAAAGAACTTTGCAATTTGAGGACATGAAAATTGTTGCTGATAAGGTCAAAAATTTTAGATGATCAAGGCATATTTCAGGTGTGTGTCAATGTTGTAACAATAGAATTAGCAGGGAAACTTTGTTCTTGTCACATACATGTAATATGACATGTCATTGACAATGAAATGTTTGCCTGGTAAAATAATGTCTTCAATCTATTTTTGTCATTTATTAATCTTGATATCTGTTGACAGGGAACTATATATCAGATCTTATTCTATATATTTTTTGTACTACTACTACTACTTTGCCATACATTGTACCATGTTCAATTGTCATGCATTAAGTTCTTCTTAAAATTATATTAATAACAGCTTTAGGCTAGAAAATGGAATTGATCTTGTCTGTACCAGGCTGGACAGAGGAGTAGGGAGCCTGTGCATAGTCACTATCTTTTTTCACAGTACACTTATTACCTCCGGGGAAGGAGATATCCTTCCGCGAGGAGGTTTTACTATGGTTCGAAACATTTCTGTCAGCAGCTGTTTCTCGCGATTGGCTGGACGGATTTGTCTGTGGTTCGGTATACGTATTGCTATTGGGCTGCAGATGATGCAGAACGTTTTTGTTTAATTGCATATGTGTTTATGGGCGTCGAAATAAAAGGTTTTTAAGTGCTCCGGACACCCCCGCCATGCTGAAAATGGTAATTACCATGTTGTTAAGGAATGGGGCG
>NW_017803313.1:22759-35329 GCF_001625305.1 Branchiostoma belcheri | reverse complement strand
ACAGTTATTCCATCTTTCAATGCAGTGGTATCATTAGAAGTTCAAAATTCATTGTTTAAATTTTGAACCAGCCTTTTGTGTTGACTTCATGGCTCATTTCGTAGCATTTAAGCCTATAATAGGATGCCTAGATCTGTTTTTATTTTTATTTTTTTTCGCCCTGTCGCTTCATATTTTTTCTGAAAAAATCCGAGAACCAACAAATTAAATTGGTGTGGCCTAAGTTCTTCTTAAAATTATATTAATAACAGCTTTAGGCTAGAAAATGGAATTGATCTTGTCTGTACCAGGCTGGACAGAGGAGTAGGGAGCCTGTGCATAGTCACTATCTTTTTTCACAGTACACTTATTACCTCCGGGGAAGGAGATATCCTTCCGCGAGGAGGTTTTACTATGGTTCGAAACATTTCTGTCAGCAGCTGTTTCTCGCGATTGGCTGGACGGATTTGTCTGTGGTTCGGTATACGTATTGCTATTGGGCTGCAGATGATGCAGAACGTTTTTGTTTAATTGCATATGTGTTTATGGGCGTCGAAATAAAAGGTTTTTAAGTGCTCCGGACACCCCCGCCATGCTGAAAATGGTAATTACCATGTTGTTAAGGAATGGGGCGGTTGCAGTTTTGGGTCTTAGCATTCAAAAGGGGTCAAACAGAGGGGTGTCTGGTTCCGATAAAAATTTTGGGTGACGGCGCAGCAATGACGGCACGGGATGACGGTGAGGGTAATGGCGCGGGTGACGGTGCAGGCTGTCAGACTGTGAGACACGTTAATCAACAGTCCATACCGAACCAACCGTCAGTAGCCATCAAACACATACAAACATATTACGCACATAACTTTCATACAACACACAAACAAATAACCTAAACCAATAGAACACAAAAAAACCCGGAGGTTTGAAATCTACGATTTCCCTTGTTATTACTTCAATGAAACTGGAGGTGAAACTGAAGGTATTGTTTTTGGCATGTCTGTGTGCGTGTGTGTCTGTCTGAGTGTGTGTTTGTGTTTCCGCACATTTGTAGTCAGCATAACTTCAGAACGCCTTTATGGATTGTGATGATATGTGGTATGTTGTTAGGTCGTAGGAAGACAAAAGTCTCCGAATTCTTGTTGAAGTTGTAAACACAACCACCACTCAGTGGTGCACAAGGGGGCAAGCCAGCTGTCCAACAAAATCTAACAAAAACAATTTTTTTAACATTACATATGTATTGTCTGCATTTTGTTGCTTAAATAACTTTGTTAACTAGATGGTCCTCAACTAATTATGTGAAAATATATGCAATGACATGCAGTAGCATTTTAGTTACTGGTACATGTATGTAGCTGTGTGGTTAATCTGTAGTGTAGCATACATGTAGCACAGACCTAGAAGGTACAGTGAAAAAAAGGACAGTTGCCATATTCACCGCCAAGAAGGTTATGTCTTCAGGGCCATTCATGTGTCTGTTTGTGTTTGTGAACACGATATTATAACTTGAGAAGGCCCTAATGGGTTGTCTTGATATTTGGTAGGTGGGTAGGTCTTGATGAGACCTCAAAATGATTACATTTTGGATCACATGGCGGCTTGTCATGGTACTGCAGTAGAACTTCCGGTTTTGATATCTCTTGATCCGTATATGCTATATCATTTGGCAAAGGTATGAGATTTTTTTGCCGGGGCGTGCCCCGGCTTAGTGCCCGGTTTAATGGCACGGTCGGTCAGTCAGTCAGTGTTTGGTAGGTTCAATGGTTGAAAGCAATGCAGAAGCCATTTATACTGGCTGCTATGCCATGCCATGTGGTTTTCGATTAATACAACACTTAAATAAGATGACTTCACAATAAATTCACATTCATATTGTCATATACATACAAGTAGCGCAGTGCATTAGGTCACTGCCATCACATGAAAATTTCGTTTCTGCTCTTAAAACTAAAGAAAATATAATTTTCTTACGCTTGAATAAATTATGTATGTATAAGCTGCGGATCGCTAGATGTCGTTGTTGCATGTCAGGGCGAAGTTTCTGTATTATGTTTGCACTTTTACGTTTTCCTGTTGCATTGTTCTTACTAAGGAATGTCAATACGTTTGATACTTACTCTTTTTAAAGACGGGCTTTCATGCTTCAATCATAATTCGCTCGGACCTGCCCAATTTTCTCGGATCGCTATGTATAGTATGTTGTTTAGGCAGCCAGATAATGACATAATGAGATAGAGCAACAGGTAGCGCTGCTAACTTAGTGGCGGTGCACGTGGCAGGGTTTGGCCATTGAGAGTTCGGTCCCCGGCGAGGAACTTTTTTTTTAAATTTTCTTTTTAATTTTTTTAAGTTTCTTTTTTTTTATTTTCTTTTTTTTAATTGTTTTGAATTCTTTTTTTTAATTTTTTTTATGTTCTTTTTTTTAATTTTCTTTTTTGCGGTGCACATGGCGGGATTTGCACATATCGCGTTCGATCCCCGGAGAGGAGCTTTTTTTAATTTTCTTTTTAGCAGTCGCTGTTTTGCTTTTAACACTCAAAATCTAATTGTTCAAGTCCCGACGTAAGAGTTTTTTAAATTTTCTTTTTAACATCCGCTGTTTTGCTTTTTTTATCAAATGTGTTTTCTTCTTTAACTGGTCTCGTACCAATTTCATCAACTTGGGTAATACGAGGGGTGTTCAAAAAGTTCTCGGCCTCACCTAGAAAACGTCAGGGCAGTAAAATTTTTCTTAAACTATTTTATAATATAGTCCTCTCTAACTGCAATGCACTTGGTCCAGTGATGTTCCAGCTTTATTTTACCCTTGTGGAAGAAGGTTGCATCTGGACCCCCCAGATAGGACTATACCGCATAGATGACGTCATCATTACCATCAAAACGTTGACCACGTAAGTGGAACTTGAGTTTAGGAAACAGGTAGAAGTCCGAGGGTGCTAGGTCAGGTGAATTGGAAGGGTGGGGTTAGACTGCAAAGTTTGCAGTGACCCAAATTCGTTTGCTGCTGTCGCTGACCCCTGTGTTGTGTGGATAGGTGCATTTTCATCACGCCAGCTCGGAGCTTTCCTCTCCTTTTCTCTTTGATCGTTGCCCTCAAATGTCGTAATTCTGTTTTATAGTACTCCCCATTGATGCTTTAAGCCCTTCGCATGTAGTCAATCATGATTACTTCCTTACTGTCCCAGAAAACAGAGGCAAAAACCCTGTCAACGGACGAAACTCGCTAAAACTTCTTTGGGGGGCGGGAAAAATTCTTCATCCATTGTTTGCTCTGTTGTTTTGATTCGGGGTGAAAGTGGTGAACCCAGCTCATCTTGAGTGACAAATGTTTTGAGGAAACTGAATGAATTGGACTGAATTCGTTCCTTGAAATGTCAAGCCTGTTTAAGTTCTGATGTTCAAAAAACATTCGAGGCACCCACCATGCAGACAGTTTGTTCATCCCCAGGATGTTCGACAAAATATTGTGAACTGAGTCATAACACAGGCCAAAGAACCTGCTACATGTTGGACAGTCTCACATCTGTCATTCACTACCATGTGATGGATGGCCTCAACTGGATTGTCCGTGGTGCTGATTTGTGGCATCCTGACCTATGTTCATCTTTTGTGATCTTCTTGCCGCGATTGTAGCTAGTAACCCCGTTCTTTATATTTAAATAAGAAGGAGAGTCATCACCAAGTGTCTTGACCATGTCTTCATGGATGTCCTTAGCAGACTTTCTTTTTTATCGATACACTTGATCACAGCACACACTTCTTTTGCGGCCATTTTGTGATTTGCCCTCACCCACCCCATTTTCACGGGGCGACACGTGCTCATTAATGAATACAAAAATTTGAATTTTTGTGTGCAGTGATGTAAGACGTCATAGTATACAGCTATACCAAAGAATAGGAGTTTGATCTTTATTTTCTAGGTGAGGCCGAGAACTTTTTGAACACCCCTCGTATCATTTCAACAACTTCTACCTCAATAACGGCAGTAAAACCTTCGTCAGCTGAAATGTCAGCTTTTTTAAAAGCACTTGTTCATGAAATAAGCACAAAGTTTTAAAAGAGAGTTGTTGATCTAACCGAATTAGACCCTGAGACCAAACAGACCCTTCCATTGATCACTGTGCATTTTCCACCCCCCAAACTCAACCGTGCCATTGAGCACTGTGCATTTTGCACACACCAGACCAACCGTGCCACTGAGCACTGCATTTTGCATACACCAGACCAACCGTGCCACTGAGCACTGTGCATTTTGCACACACCAGACCAATCGTGCCATTGAGCACTGTGCATTTTGCACACACCAGACCAATCGTGCCATTGAGCACTGTGCATTTTGCACATACCAGACCAATCGTGCCATTGAGCACTGTGCATTTTGCACACACCAGACCAATCGTGCCATTGAGCACTGTGCATTTTGCACACACCAGACCAATCGTGCCATTGAGCACTGTGCATTTTGCACATACCAGACCAACCGTGCCACTGAGCACTGTGCATTTTCACACACCAGACCAATCGTGCCATCGAGCACTGTGCAGTTTGCACATAAAGTCAAACTAAGAACACGTATATTGTGAACAATATGTGAATGTATTTTATCAGGAAAATGCCACCAAGGTGACATCATTTTCAATGGAGATCCATCAGTATTGCACAATTCAAACAGCAATTTAGTTTTATTCTTGCAACAACTTTACTGGAACACAATATGCAACTTTCATGTAGTTCTTCCAAATACGCCCCGGCCAGCTTTTTTTAAAAGCTTTTCTTGTTTTGCATGTGCTGGTGGTTTAGACTTTCCCTAACTGTCATATCCAAAAATGTTGATCGTGACAGAGCAGTGCACATGGTGGATTAAGTAGAATATTGCAGTATATTGCAATGTCGCAAGATCTCCAGCAAGGAATTAAAAGACATTTGACACTTCCTACAGTACACTGTCACATGTTAGAGGGCTGTACTCCCCAACTATGCCTGTCATTGTCAGCGTACAAAGCAATAAAAGGTTTACTTCGGCACTGTCATGATTTCATGGTGACTATGCACAGACTTCAAGGTTGTACTCCTCTGGCCAGCTGTAACTCCTGTTTCGTACTATTCAGTCCATTTGGCCAATTTATCCTAATTTGTGAGCAACTTGGGGAGCTTCGTAAAGGCTAGAATTAATCTGATATTAATTCATTTTGCAGATGACAATGAATGTGCAACCAACAACCCCTGTTCCCACTTCTGCCATAATGCCATCGGGAAGTACTTCTGCTCATGTCCTCCTGGCCACATGATTGCTGTAGATGGGCACACATGTGAAGGTGTGGGATTGAAGCATCACATCATGATACACTGATATTATCTTAAAGATACACTGTGGTTACAGATGTGTTACCACATAATGTAGATGACTTCGAAAAAAAAGTGATGCAGAAATTTTGTTAATGTGCAATTACATTGTACTACACTCTCATAGTGCTTGTTTTGATGGATAGGTGAGGTCCATGTTGCTACTCATAATGTTACTCATAACAGGTGAATTGAACTCATCCAGTTTCAGGGCAGATTAACAGTTAGGCATATAGAAATAAAGGCCTGCAGCACCTCTGGTCTTCAGGAAATCTACAGCACATGGACTGGCTGATGGAAGCATTTAAATTGTTCCAGTTCCAGGCAAATGGAGAGATAGTATGGTCAACACAATGTATACTATTAGGATTACCTCCTTACTCTTGCCCTGCAATATGAAGGATTACATGTGTACCTTCACAGCAATGACGGATTGCCTCCTAACCCGCACTCTGCAATGTGAAGGATTACCTAGTTATCACACTCTGCCCACATACATGTACATGTAAAGATAACCTCCACATCCTCATATCTGCAATGTGAAGGATTACATGTTTCTCCTCAACTCCTCACATTACACCATACTTTCTATAGATACCAATGAGTGTGAGCAAGAGAAGGACATCTGTCCACCTCATCAAGACTGCCTCAACACTGTTGGTTCATTTCACTGTGCTGCTCGTTGCAGCAAAGGTTACCATCGTTCACCCAGTGGAAACAGAGACTGTCAAGGTATTATTTTCATCTCTTTACTCTCATGTACATGTACATGCTCATGTAATACGACTACAGTCAGACTAGGTTTCAACAACCACTCAAGGGACGGAGGAAGAATGGTTGGTGACTGGATATGGTTGTTGGGAAAACAGGCTGGTTTGTTGCATGCACATGATACAGGACATGCATACAAAATAATAAGTTATAACCAGCAATTCAGATGTATACTGTCAAACTTATAATAAGACGACCACCCAGTGGACCAAGGAAAATTGGTCTTCTTATAATCTCCAAGCAGATCATTTGTTGGCAAGACAGTATCCATTTGCCAGAGGAGTGTCTATTAGTCACCTACATTTGTAGGTAGCTAATGGGTTTTTCATAAATAAACTGCCCCATTTACCCAAAGTGACCCAGCCAGCACCATTGCAGAAAGACTGTCATGCTGTTGAGATCAATGGCAAACTGGCTAATTCTATCAAGATTTCTCGATAATTATTATTGAAAAAAGTTTTCTGGCACATGCTTGAAAATGATATGGTCGTCAAAGGTAGAGATTAGGCCATGTGCGGTCTCACAGTGCCGGTCGCAGTAGCGTTGGACAAATGCTCAGCTTAGGCAAGTCCCTTAATACTTTGGTGATGGTTAGAGTTTGACTGTATTTCAAACAAGGAAGCTGCAGTAACTGTTGTTCTTTGTTCACCCAAGCGGGTACATAAACAGTGCATTTTTAGATGTCTCAGTTTTATAAATCTATTGTTCACTTACTAGTAACTGTTTTTGTCTGTGCATTGGTGGAAAGAACCTTCCTTGCTTGTTTGGTTCACTGCGATGATGATCAGTCAACGCTGTTTCTACCACAATGTGCAATTAAGCCTGTCTATGGTGGCTAATTAGAAACCAGCGTGACACGCCGGATTTTGTACTTAGAATACTCCATACAATTAGTACAGTACATGTGCAGTTACGATATGTCAAATGAGGCTGTGTCCCCGTGATGCCTGCAAGTATATTAAAGACAACGTGTAGGTTAGTTGAGAATTCACAACTGGATTGACTGACTACATTGTAAGGTTGTTGATATTCAATATTAACGGTGCAGACTTTGAAGTGTGTCACAGGATTTGCACAGATTACAGGCAGAAAAGTTTCCCACCATGATTGTGTGAGTATACAATCTGAACAGCTATCCCAAACATAAAGTTTGTCATAGGGTTGACACAGTTTTCCGTTAGTCTGTGTATTATAGGATTAACAGTTTACTAAACGTTTTCCATATTAGTGGCGTCGGGTGGTGTAGTGGTTAGAGCAATCGACTATATGAACCGGGGGAGACCTGGGTTCGATTCCGAGTCGTACCTGGTACATGTCTGAACATGCGCCCCGACGTTGTGCCCTTGGGAAAGGCACTTTACACGACTTTCCTCACTCCACCCAGGTGTGAATGGATACCTAACTTCGGTTGGGGAAAGTCGTATTGAGGTCACCTTGTGGTGCCGAATGGCAGCCGCACAGACCCTTGTGACAGTTCCACAAAAAATAATTGTGGAACAAATATGTGTATCATGTGTATTATTTGATTGTTGTAATTGTTATGATTTGTATTGATTATTATGTGATGCCCTACATCAATTCAGCCGTATAAAGGCTGCGACTGCACGGGTACTGTTTGGACAATAAAAACATTTATTATTATTATTGCTTACTTACTTGCTTAAGGCGGTCCTTCGATTTCGAAGATGACGTCCCTCATTGTTGACTCACTGACTCTCTCCCTCTGTGTATTCTTCGATGGCTGATTAGACCGATTCTAGCTGCTAAGATGCGGCCGCATATCTCGCAGATGTGCTGTCCCTGCTGCTGAGCCGGCATGTGTCTTCTTGCTCTGCTGGTCTCCGCCCTCTGGTTGTAGCTGGCTGTGTGCGATTCGGTAGCTGTCGAGCATACCTGTCTCCAACTGTTTCTGTCAGCTGCTAGTCGTTCAAGACTTTGTGGCTCGATGCCACAGGACTTGAGGTTACTTTTCAAGTAGTCCTTGAACCTCTTGCGCTGGCCACCTACGGTGCGTTTGCCCGCGGAAAGCTCACCGTACAGCATCTGCCTTGGTAGCCGGTTTTCAGGCATGTGGATCACATGCCCTACCCATCTGAGTTGCCTCTGCAGAAGTATAGCCGCTAGGGCTCGATGTTGGCTCTACGCCGGATCTCTGTGTGAGGAACTTTGTGCCACCACTTGAGTCCCAATATCTTCTGTAGGCAACGGATGTGGAACTGTTCTAATGTGCGGATGTGGTGCCTATATGGGGTCCATGTCTCGCTCGCGTAGAGTAGAATGGAGAGGCAAACCGCCCTGTACCTGTACATGGCGACTTTGGTCTTGACTAACAGGCTTCTATTCAGAAAGACTTTTCGTGCAAGTCTGCCGAAAGAGGCAGATGCAAGACTTATGCGCCGCTGTACCTCGTCTGTTATGTCGCAGTTGACGCTCAAGGTTGAGCCAAGGTAAGTAAAAGAATTTACGTTGTTCAGTGCACTGTTCTTTATCTGGAAAGTGTCTGAACCAGTGAGGGAACCACCTTGACACATGACCTTGGTCTTCCCCGTGTTGGTGCTGAGTCCCGCACGTGTGTATGTGTTGTCCAGTACAGTGAGACTCCTCTGGAGACCTGTGGCGGTGCATCCAGCGACTGCGGCATCATCTGCGTACTGAAGTTCTAGGATTGTCCCCTTCTGGATTTTTGTCGGCGCCCTGAATCTGCGTAGGTTGAACAGGCCGCCGTCCAACCTGTCGGTTAGTGGCACACAGTCCTCTGGTCTTATGTCCTTCTTGGCTGCCAGCATTACGGCCGCGAGAAACAGATTGAAGATCACTGGTGCGATCACACAACCTTGCCGGACACCTGTGCATACGGGGAAAGCATCAGACTTTGCTCCTCCTCCGAGAACCCTCACCATAGCTCCGCTGTGCAGTGACTTCAGGACAGCTAGGTACTTGGGGGGGCAGCCAAGCGCCGAAGTACTTCCCACAGTAGGGGTCTATTCACTGTGTTGAATGCTTTTGTTGGATCGACGAAGACCATCTAGAGGTCTTGATGCTGTTCCCTGCATTTCTCCTGAATTTGTCGGGCTACGAAAATCATGTCCGTGGTGCTGCGGTCTTTTCTAAAACCACACTGGCTTTCAGGTAAGACATCTTCGGAAACTGTGTTGATAAGTCGAAGTAGCAGTATCCTTGCAAGTACTTTACCGGCGCATGATAGAAGGGAAATGCCTCTGCTATTGCTGCAGCTTGCTCTGTCTCCCTTCTTCTTATATATACTCACAAGATCGGAGTCCTTCCATTGCTGGGGGTTGGGAGCTCATCCATCTCTGTCATGGTTGGGAGCTCAGGAATGTCCTCGATGATGCTGTTGTCCACTTCTGTGTGCCTGTTCAGCAGCTGCTTGTAATGCTCTGCCCATCGGGCAAGTATGGCAGTTATGTCTGTGATTAGGGATGTTCCATCCGCGGACCGCACAGGGAAGTGGGACCCTCGCGTTGGGCCGTACGCTGCCTGAAGGGCACTATAGAAGCCCTGTTGGTTACCGCAGTCTGCGTACCCTTGCATCTCCTTTGCTAGGTTTATCCACCAGTCATTCTTCATTTTCCTTATCTCCCGTTGGGCATGGGACCTCAGCTCCGTTAGCTTAGCCCGGTTAGCTCGAGTTGGGTTTCTAAGCACATTTGAGTGTGCTTTGTGCTGCTCCGAGAGGAGTGTTTGGATATCTGTTCTCTGCTCATCAAACCAGTCTCTGTTTCGTTTTGTGCTTGAACCAAGAACTCTGCGAGCGGAAGCAAGAAGAATACTGGCCACGCCTTCCCAGGCTTCAGTGAGGTAGGCTTTGTTCAAGTGCCCGTTGCAGTTCTATGTATTTTTCCTCATCCCTGAGTGCTTGGAGGTTAAGTCTGCCGGTCCTTGCGGTGCATCGGCGCTGTTTCTGTATGTGTAGTTTGACTTTGGAGCGGACCATTCTGTGGTCAGTCCACGCATTGGCACCTCTCATAGCGCGTGTGATAGTAACATCCCTGCGATCCCTCTGCCGTACTATGACATAGTCCAGCAGGTGCCACCTCTTGGATCTAGGGTGCATCCAGGTGGTCTTATGTAGGGAGCGCGGCTGGAACAGTGAGTTTGTGATGACAAGTGAGTGCTCGGCACAGAAAGTGAGGAGTCTTAGCCCATTGTCGTTGCATTTGCCCACGCTATGTCCACCCAGCACTCCTTTCCACAGGTGATGGCTAGTTCCAACACGTGCATTGAAGTCGCATAATTATTATTATTATTACGTGTGTGAACATACAATCTAAACAAAATTTGAAGTGTGTCATAGGCCATACAGCTCACAGTTATTTTTATCACCACCTGGTTGTTACACAACAGCTGTTATCAGGCTGGCTGAGTGACGGCACTGTGGACTGTACACTACTTTCAGGAAGGGGGGAGATTATACTGTATTGTGAATTATGATATGGTGACATCGCCCATCTTTGTCTTGTAACTCTTAACATTGCTGTTAATGTGATATCTGAAAATTTCAGTTGTGTTGTGATCATCATGTGTCACTTTCGGGGGGTTTAGAATCTCTGATTTCTTGTTGTATGGAGTACTCAATCTGACACATCAAAACCGTCACATTAGACACTATAGACAGAACTCAAAGTGTAGCACTTGTTCACAAATGTGTCTATTCAGTAATAATTTTTCATTTTGTCAATCGGTATAATATAGCCAGCTGCCGCCGCACCGCGTGCCTGCGAAGCTGGTGTGTTATGCCGAAAGGCGGTTATACCGGCTATACTGATACAGATACAGATACAAATCTTTGAAGGAGCATAACTCAAGAACAGGTTGATGGATTGTCATGATTTTTTATATGTAAGTACATGTACATGTAGCTAGAGGAATGCTTTATAGAATTAGATGACAATTATGCAAATCATGATGTAATGTGCATGATTAAAGGAAATTCTATTAATCTGCTTTGTTCTTTCTTAGGACTATTCAAGCTAGTGATACATGTAATTGAAAATGAACATCGGCAGATGTTAATTATATAAATGAGAATGTTACAAGACAAGGCTGGTTTGACCCCAGAACTGTGTAATTAGATTGATTTCAGTGCACTCCTTATACGGGCAGAGCTGTGTGGTCTCCAAATGTGACAGGTTGCTGGACTAGTTTTAAGTTTTGTGTTTCTTTTTTGTGTGTATTTTGTAATTTTTCATTTTGCCTGATGTTAGAACAGTGAAGTTTATAAATAACGTTACAGCTGTTGAATAAAGCTTACAGTGACGGTTAGACTTAGAGCTTGATTACCGTTAAGTGGATTTTAGTGAAAGAAGAAGTGTAATTAATAAGTACATGTAGTAGTGCACATGCAGTAGAAACTGATGAAAGGAGGGAACATCAATAAATGTATAGATGTTTAATGTGTACACTTGAGAAGTTGTGGATGGTTAACGTATTACGTTGTGCATGATATTTAGTGGATGTGTATGGGCAGCAATGATAGGGAGGCCAGTGCCTGAGGTTCTCCGGTAGCATTTTCGTGGTAGCTACTCTTGGCGCACAGTTGGTGAGTTTGTAATTAATATGGCATCACGTGTAGACCTGTATCAAGTGAAAGCAGTGCGCACATCCTGAGATGGTGCAGATGGTAATGGAGGGGTCCTAATTCCGACCTATGTTCCATGCAAACGCACATACAATACTGTACGTTTGGTAATAGTTTACCTGACCAAAAACATGAGCTATAATATTGACAGATAAAGATCACAACGATTAAAGCTGCACAGCTGAGTATTTCACTTCAGTGTAGCACCTTGCACCCAATTGTAATGGTTCACGAAACTTACGGCAGGTATTTGGTCATTTTGCCAGTGAAACGTTCTATCGCAATAGGGGTGCCCTAATTCCGACCTAGTGTTTAACACAGGTCGATCTGAGAAGAGAGTCTAGAAATTATAATACACAAATTATGACTAAAGCAATCTACAACTTTCTGTCCCAAACAAGTCATCTTTTTGCGATTATGCGGCTTGCTCCAAAGTGGCTGTTTCAAAAGCAAAACATTTTTGACATGCTCGTCAACTCCCAAACAAGTGTTGAATTCAAACAGATTTTTCACTCATCTGTTGTCGGAGTGTATGAACTAAAATAAACTTTGTGAGATTACCAATATTAACACAAAAACTTTGTAGTTATTTTTAGGCACGTGCTTCTATGCATAACGCCGCAACAATGATTTTTCAAACTAGTACAAAATTAGCTATAGGGGTAGGTCGGAATTAGGGCACCCCCCCTGTTATAGAAGCACTTTTCATAATAAAAACATTTACTTGGGAAAGGCATGTGTTCTCAGTTTTCTAGTGAAGCATGCTTTGTAACATCTACCTTTCGCTTTTTTGGACAGACCTGAATGAGTGTGAGAAGGTGCCATCTATTTGTCAACATGAGTGTATCAATACTGTGGGCAGCTTCAGATGTTCCTGTCAT
>NW_017803313.1:15310-22739 GCF_001625305.1 Branchiostoma belcheri | reverse complement strand
ATGATGTAATGTGCATGATTAAAGGAAATTCTATTAATCTGTCTTTGTTCTTTCTTAGGACTATTCAAGCTAGTGATACATGTAATTGAAAATGAACATCGGCAGATGTTAATTATATAAATGAGAATGTTACAAGACAAGGCTTGTTTGACCCAGAACTGTGTAATTTAGATTGATTTCAGTGCACTCCTTATACGGGCAGAGCTGTGTGGTCTCCAAATGTGACAGGTTGCTGGACTAGTTTTAAGTTTTTGTGTTTCTTTTTTTGTGTGTATTTTGTAATTTTTCATTTTGCCTGATGTTAGAACAGTGAAGTTTATAAATAACGTTACAGCTGTTGAATAAAGCTTACAGTGACGGTTAGACTTAGAGCTTGATTACCGTTAAGTGGATTTTAGTGAAAGAAGAAGTGTAATTAATAAGTACATGTAGTAGTGCACATGCAGTAGAAACTGATGAAAGGAGGGAACATCAATAAATGTATAGATGTTTAATGTGTACACTTGATGTGTACCAATATTAACACAAAAACTTTGTAGTTATTTTTAGGCACGTGCTTCTATGCATAACGCCGCAACAAAGATTTTTCAAACTAGTACAAAATTAGCTATAGGGGTAGGTCGGAATTAGGGCACCCCCCCCTGTTATAGAAGCACTTTTCATAATAAAAACATTTACTTGGGAAAGGCATGTGTTCTCAGTTTTCTAGTGAAGCATGCTTTGTAACATCTACCTTTCGCTTTTTTGGACAGACCTGAATGAGTGTGAGAAGGTGCCATCTATTTGTCAACATGAGTGTATCAATACTGTGGGCAGCTTCAGATGTTCCTGTCATCAAGGGTACAGATTACTTGGGAAGAACACTTGTGTTGGTAAGTCCCAAATACATAAATATTTCCTCATATTTTCTCAAAATCCCCATCTAGCTGCAAACCAGAAATCTTTTAGATGTTAAAAACTACATTTCCGTGGACACCGTGGGGAAAATTTTTGTTTGATCAGTATATTAGAAAAGTAACCTCGGTGGGTATTTATTCATGACTTTGGAATAAAAAAAATTGTTTATTTTTCTTCAAGACTGTTACTGGAGCTTTTTTTTTTATTTACACAATGCAGACTGTATATGTATAACGTTAGAGTTTTAATGCAAGTTTTACAGACTTTGGTATTCATGCACACAAGAGTGGATCTCCATTGACATTGCAAGCTTGGTTGCAAGTCATGAGTTAAAAGGGGACTCAATAGCAGTACATTTGTACATTGTAGTCTTATTAGGTTTGGTCCAGATCTTGGGGAGCAGACTAAGGTAACAAGGCTGGACTCCAACCTACAACAGTGGAGGCCAATGTTATGTTCTAAAAGACCACATATTTTTATTAATTCAAACTGAATTTGTAAAATTTCATAACAGATTATCAAGGAAATGAACCATTTACATTGCACAAATGTATACCGGTAATCCAGTAAGTGCCAACCATAATTTATGGGTCCCAATGGGATCATTTTTTGCATAAAACAAGAGAAAGTGTCAATTGTATTGCACAACAAGCATCATGAGAATTAAGGTGTTTTAAAAGGCGGAAAATTAATTAACAATCTATCAGATATTACTTTATTTTCAGGATAACCTCTAGGTTTTGTAACAATGCAGGCCCTGCCTTTCCTGGTGGAACTATTTTGTAATCTTAAGTGTGGGATGATTGCTGAAGTTCAAAGTCACTATTTGACTTTGTATTAAAGGCATATTTTGGAAAACACTGGAAGAACAGTTTTCTCATTTATTATGTAAATCAGTTCCTACTTTAAATAACTTGCATCTTATGTTGTACATGTATGTCATTGTCAAAGCTACCTGCATGCCCAAAGTAATTAAAATCTGTCCTTCCTTTTTTAGTTATTGTCTTTGCAAGATTTTTACAAAAATGCCCCCGCAGTTCCAAAAGTCCATTGCACATGTAACTGCTAGAAGGCTGAAACTTGCATTACTTTGTCTTGGTGTTAAAATCTACATGTATTTGCCACCCAAATATCCAGACCACAGCATGTCCAGAGCAAGGCTTTCATAGAAATTATTCACTAATTATGAATTCAAAATGGTGTCCTATTTTGCATATTTTTCATTTCATTGTTAACATCATGTAAATTGTTTACATCATGTAAACTATGAAATACAAATTATGGAAAATAGGACATTATGTATGCATAAAATACCCCCAAAATCATTCATTGTTCCTTTCTTTAATCAGTTATCCTCTTTTAACAAAAATACCCCTGAAGTTCCAGAACAAGCTGCTAGTGGCCCCAAACATCTTGTAGAGAAGAAGTCTATTGCCCAAAAATCGTGACCATACATGTACATGTAGCTTGTCCAGATAACAAGATTTCAAAACCAGAAGTTCCACTACAGTAAAAAAAAGTACCAGAGGCTCAAAATCTAATAATTTTCTGCTTTCATCACACCCTCCCAACACACCAACTATGAAACCAATCCTAGGGGCATGAATTAGTAAGCTTTTTCAGCATATAAGCCATTACCCTGGGAAAATTGTTTTTCCCAGCAGGTCTGTTGAAAAAACTACTTAATATTTTTCGTATCTAAAATTTACATATAACTACAGTTTCTACCCAAATTGTGGAGTCAACAGATTATACCTAAAATTCTATCGGAAGCCAGCTGGAAACCTCTGTTCAATATATGTAGTGAGTTGAATATACTGAGATTTCTTGGCATACTTTTATTTCTTGGCTTGTAGCCCTTCAGTCTGAGGGTGTCTGCCGGATAAAGAATCATGAAATAATCTCTGGTCTGTATGAAAGTACTATTATGTCAAACATTGTAATTACAGGATTTTATCCTTAATTATGCAAATACAAATGTAGGTCCTGAACGTGTAGGCTTAACCTGATGTACATCTATGTCCTGCAGATATTGATGAATGTAATGGTCCCACCGAGGTTTGCAGCCCTGAAGATCGTTGTATCAACACCCTGGGCAGTTTCACTTGTCGACCTGTCTGCAATAAAGGCTTCCAGCTAGTTGCAAATGGATCCTGCATTGGTAGGTTTAAGTCTCTCAAGGTACATCTTTTTTTATTCACCATAATTGGTTGTGCAGTTAACATTAAACATTTATTTGATAAACATGACACATTTTTTACGAATTCACATTTTTGCTCTCTCAATCCATCATTTGAGCCGCTCTGAGATCCAACATTATTTATATTGGCTTGGCATGTCAAATAAATGTGTTGCGACATGAGATAGCAACAAATAATTGCAACATAAGATTCTAGTATACTAGTACATGTGAGAGTCTTTTACCCTATGTACAAATGTAACATTTTGCCACTACAGACATAGATGAATGCTCAGCTGGTGTCACAGAGTGCAGATTTAACCAAATTTGCCGAAACACCCAAGGTGGCTACAAATGTGTGTGTCCAAGAGGATTTCACTCCCGTGCAGTAGGCTTCCCCTGCACAGGTACCCCTTCCCCTGAATTTTAGGGTTGCAGAATGGCTGGAAAAGACTGGTATGTGGGAAGTAGGTCTTGATGAGAACTCGAATGACCCTCTGGTGGCTTGATATGGTACTGATCTGAACATGGTAGGGTCATAAATTTTGCATGCTAGATGGCTTTTGTGCTTGGCAAGGAGTGAAATGAGTTTGGGCCCCTAGCAGCTTGTTCTGTAACTGCAGAGGAATTTCTTGAAAATTATTTTGAATTTTAGATAGTAGGTAGCTCTTGTCCTCGGGAAGAAGTCACGTTAGTTTGGGCCCCCTAGCAGCTTGTTCTTTAACTGCAGGATGATTTGTTTGAAAAATCTCCCAGAGAGGATAACTAAACAACCGTTTGCGGTTATGATTTTTGGTATGTAGGTAGCTTAAGTGATACTTGACACAATTACGCAAATCAGGATCTAATTTTCATAATTAATGTGGAAATTCTATAAATCTGCTGTATTCCTTATTAGGGCTATCATTAAACACTTGTGACATATGTAGTTGAGAGCGACAAGATCATTGGCAGATATTGATTATGTAAATGATGACCTAATTTGCATAATTAATGGTATATCGGTATAATTTTATGTTGGTAACCACTGGGAATTCAATACTTGCCATAAGGTTCCGGGTCGGAGTTTAAATCTGACCAGATAGAGTCTAAGTAAGTGCGCAGTAAATCGCTGGATCTGCGAGGTTGTCACGCTAGGTTTGGCTCCCCATAGCTCGGCGATCGTTTTAGATTTTCAACTAGGTTTTGAATTGATCCAAAAACCTTGGGATTGTTGTGTCTTTTGGCGTGGTGAAGTTGGATGGCCAGCGAAGCATTTTTGGTATTAGTCCGCGAGCAAGGGTGATGCGATTTGTCGCCTGATGACCCAAATAGCTGCGTTCTATTTGGAATTTCAAACCATTCGCGTCACCGGATTTTGCAAAAAACTGCAAAAAATCGCAACAACCTATTTTTTTTTCCGTATTTCAGAAACAGGAATTAGTAAGCTATTTTAGCATATAAGCCGTTAGCCTGGGAAAATTCGTTTTTTTTCAAGCAGGTCTGTTGAAAAAACTATATTTTTCGTATCCAAAATTGGCGTTTAACTACATTTTCTACCCAAATTATAGAGTCAACGGACAATAACCAAAATTCTATCGGAAGCCAGCTGGAAACCTCCGTTGACTGATATAATGAGATTTCCCGGCATACTTTTCTTGGCGGAGTTACACTTGTATAGCCCTTCGATCTGAGGGTGTCCGCCGGATCCAAAATCGTGAAAAAAACTCTGGTCCAAGACCATAATTGGAAGTTCAGTGAAGGTGAACATCACTAAACATAATATTCAAATCAGGACCTCATTTGCATAATTTGTGAGGATATGCTAGAATAGCCTTATTTCTTAAGGTGTCATTGTGTGGAGAATATTTTTTTAATTTTTTTATTTTTATTGAAATTGCAACAATGCAATACATGCGGAACAGAGGCAGCTCTTGCTGGTGTTGTGTTCCGCACATAGAAACGAATACTGGACAGACAATACTCATTTTCACTTGAGTCTAGTCAGGAAAGTCGTTTAAAGTGCCTTTCCCAAGGGCACAAGATCGGTGGCATGTCAGGACTCGAACCCGGGACCTCTTGATTCCGAGTCGCGCACGCTGCCGTTGCGCCACACGACTCCACATGAAGAATATGATCAACTGATATAATATATGCAAATGACCCCTATTAATTTAGTCAGTTTGAACGGCTAACATGATTCGGCAAAGGTACGTAAGAGGCCATGCTTGCATACAACCAACAATATCATACGTTGTTCGTGCCAAATATGTCATGGAGGTATGAGATCACCAAATTCTAGTTTATTCTGAATATATAGAATCTGTAATACTACATGTACATTTATAAAGTCTCAAACAACTGACCTATCTATTTATAGCAGGAATATTATGATAATACATGTAATACAAAAATGTATTCAGGGATCCCGTGGATTTTTTGTAGCCACTTTTCTTTTCTACGTCGTCTTGCAAGTACAGACCACAGGACACACGAAGCTAAAGAGACCAACATATTGTGACATATCATCATCATCTTGTTTTCTTAGATGTGGATGAATGTCAACGCCAACCACGCCCCTGTGCATACAAATGCCGCAATCTGCCAGGATCCTACAAATGTCTGTGTCCATCTGGTCAGGAGTTGTTGGCTGACCGACGATCTTGTGCTGGCCTCTGGCACCCAGATAACACAGACAAGTAAACTTATGAACTTCTTATATGTATTGCGGTACTTTTTTTTCTCTGATGTTTCCCTACTCTTTCTCTGTTGTAGGTTTGGAAAGAGAATTGACTTTGAATCACTTTGAAAAATTTTTAGTCTTCTGTTTAACATTATAGAGTTCATTGCTTGTTTTCTTGGTAATAAAACAAGATAATTGTGACCATTGCTGCATGAATACAATAATATTCAACAACTGAATTATAATTCATAATCCGTACCCATTCTAATTTTCTAGTTGAAAATAAAGGGCATTAACAGTTTTATTGTTAACATCCACATAAGGAAGCAGATCAGCTTCCTCAGCTCAACAGCAGTCTCACCCTCAGCATTATATGTCAGTTTGTAATCTTATATTTTATATTTATTTATTTATTAGTAATGTGATAACTACAACGTCAGGCTGTGATGCAGGCTATCAGGAAGTAGATGGAATATGTTTAGGTAAGACAACAGTATCCGTCTTCAATTATCCCATCCAGTGCCAACTTTCATGTATGTGGTTGTACAGCATATTATGTAGGTAGACATTAATATATGCATATACATGTACATGTAAAATACAGTTTAAAACACAGTTTAATGCTATCAACCTTTTCTATTCCAAGAAGAAGCTTACATATTGTGCCTAGTATACATGTAGATAACCTGTTGATGTTTTACCCCTCTCTTCTTTCTCCACAAGACAAGATGAATGTAATAATGTTTTTCTCCCACATCTACAAAATCCTTTGTTCTGTATGTTCTAGATGTGGATGAATGTGCAGGTCCTAAGTCCAAATGTCAGCATGAATGTCACAACACAGTGGGCAGTTACCAGTGTCGCTGCCCCACAGGCTATCGTGTCTTGCCATCTGGAGGAACATGTCAAGGTCAGTCCTGCCATGCAGCATACAAAATAACAACCGTCTTCTCTGTAATTAACATCCGTGTCCATAATATCACCAGGGTCCATAATATCGCCACCTTGAGAAAAAGTGTGCTTAAAGATATTTCTACTGCAACATACTTTTGGTATGCACTCCTGCACACCTCAAATGTACATACCTATAGGTATGTTGCAGTAAATTAAACACACTATTTCTCAAGGTGGCGATATTATGGACCCTGGTGATATCATGGACACAGATGTTACATAAAATCACATCTTACAGAATAGTCACTCTGTATTTGCATAAGGCCACATCATTGTATAAGGCCACACCATTTTAGTGATGCATACCTAAACCCAATTTTAGGTTCAGGTCCGGATTCAAGTCCAGAGGTTTGGTTCAGGTCCGGACCTAAACCCATGGCATATACAAAATTGCATGTTGGCAACCTTGCAATGTTGTCTCGGTGAAACTTTGGCCACATAACAAGGAGGCCGGTACTTGACGATGCCCGATGGCAATGTTTTCTTCGTTTTGCAACAAAGAGTTTACAATCTACGGAAGGTTTTAGGTGGTTTGGAAAGAAAAGGGGTATGTGAAATGGTCTTTTATGGTAATAAGTCCGGATCCAAGTCCAGTGAACCGGTATGCATCACTACATCATTTGGATCTGTTGATTCTTGGATTTTTTGTCAACAAAAAAATATGAAACTAGAGTTCTACAACCCATGCCTTTATCAAATAATGGTAGCCTTTGTGATTTAGAAATGTTTCATTGTCT
>NW_017803313.1:3872-15290 GCF_001625305.1 Branchiostoma belcheri | reverse complement strand
AGAAAAAAGATGCAAGTCAATGAGAAATGTGCCAAAAGTTGTAAACATTTGCCCACAGAAGCCCATGTGATAACAGTTAGAACGCCCAAACAACTCCAAAACACAAATCCGGTGCACGCGGTTAGGGTGAAACACATTCAAATCATTCTATGCAATCCATGGAAGCCCGGGCCGTACCGTAGAGTACGATCCGGGCCAGAACACCGTTATTGAAGGTTATCACGGCTCAGGAATTGTCTCAGTCAATAAACAGGCAGAGTGTGCTTGGCGGTGACATCTTTAATGCTTGTTGATGTTTCTGATTGCACCACTAGATGTCAGGCCACTAGTAAAATCTAACTAGGGCAGAAAAGCTGAATACATTGTGCGAGTAGTTACTACAGTGCAAAAGTGCTCCATGAATGATATCTAAGATAACGACAAGAAATACTTGGTGCATTAAAATAAACTTCAAAATCACGTACAAGGCTGCGGGCAGCAGGTAACGCTGTAAATACTAACAGATTTCACAATTAAAAGAGGGCGGTTGGCACTCAGGCCATGCGTTGACCAAACTATTTACAGGCCATTACTAGAAGACTAAGCAATGTACGTGTGATTATTAAAATAGGTAGACTATAAGACTAGTCGGACAGATAAAATTCAGAACTACTACAGTGAAAATGGTAAAACATGTCACTCTGGACGTTCTGGTGCGCATGATTAAAAGGTCAGCTAAATAAAGCACGAAGTGACCTAATTATATAAGAGAAACGTAAGTTCGTTCTCAGGCAGTTCAAGAGCATGTTATACTCTGGTTCACTGTGGCAGAGCCATCTGAACTTGGTTTAAAATAAACTTAGTCTTCGGACTTACAAGAATACGGGTGAGACAAGGTAAACTAATCTACGTGTAGCTAGGTAACATATGTTACTATGTGCTAGAAACACCGGTGCACAAAATGTGAACTTAACAGAATTAAAATCTAAATAACGACAGTCTGTTGTGGGGACGGCGGTGGTCTGTCAGCACTGTTACCAACGAATACCCCACGCACTGAAGCGATGTCCCAGCAGCCTCCTGTGCAGGTCACGTGTTCGTGAATTCATCAGTCTCGCGAGATTTCCTGTTCAATTCCTTCAGATGGTCACTACCATCTGAACATAATTGTCTCAGTCAATAAACAGGCAGAGTGTGCTTGGCGGTGACATCTTTAATGCTTGTTGATGTTTCTGATTGCACCACTAGATGTCAGGCCAGACCGCAGGCGCCAAGAAACTCTGAGTTAGTGGATAGCGAGTCACGAACGCTGCAGGATGAGGTGCCGCATCCCGGCGGGTACGCGTAGTCGTTGTTCAACTGATGGCCGAAGGTACAGGAGGTCGGCGTCAGATCTCCAGTCACCGTGTTGCTTCCGTAGTTCCCGCGGTACGCCCGCCTCGAACGCTAATGTATACCCTCCCCGACGCAAGTCGTGTAGAGTGTGGTAGCCCTTGGGGAGGCCTTGCTTTCTGTACCAACCGGGCTAGTTCTCTAGTGAGGATCGAAGCCGTCATCGGTCGATATTGATGGCGCACGACGGTTGGTAGAAGGAAGGCTGGTGCCTCCGCTGGTGCCGGACAATGTTGTAGCATGTTGGCGTAGGCGGCGACCGGACACAGTGGGGAGCCTGGGATCGTAAGGAGAGGGACGATAAGGTCTCTTTCGTTGGCTTGGATGGTTTTGGACCATGTCTGACGGATGAGTAGACCTTCCTCAGTGTGGCAGATATCACCACGCCGGAGGTGCTTGGAAGTATTGAAGGCGTTGAAGGACGTGGGCACCAGATTTGATCTTCTCAGATAGGCGAAGAAACCGATCAGCAGTGCTGTCCAAGTGGTGGCGTCCTTCGGGTTTGTCAGATCTGTCAGCACTGTTACCAACGAATACCCCACGCACTGAAGCGATGTCCCAGCAGCCTCCTGTGCAGGTCACGTGTTCGTGAATTCATCAGTCTCGCGAGATTTCCTGTTCAATTCCTTCAGATGGTCACTACCATCTGAACATGACTTGTAAGTCCGGACCTAAACCCATGGCATATACAAAATTGCATGTTGGCAACCTTGCAATGTTGTCTGGGTGAAACTTTGGCCACATAACAAGGAGGCCGGTACTTGACGATGCCCGATGGCAATGTTTTCTTCGTTTTGCAACAAAGAGTTTACAATCTACGGAAGGTTTTAGGTGGTTTGGAAAGAAAAGGGGTATGTGAAATGGTCTTTTATGGTAATAAGTCCGGATCCAAGTCCAGTGAACCGGTATGCATCACTACATCATTTGGATCTGTTGATTCTTGGATTTTTGTCACAAAAAATATGAAACTAGAGTTCTACAACCCATGCCTTTATCAAATAATGGTAGCCTTTGTGATTTAGAAATGTTTCATTGTCTCATTGATTATGCAAATAAGATTATTATTGTGCATGAATACATATATTCAGTTGTTCATATTCTCCATCCAATAACAGTCTTATTTTAAGACCTACCCACCTACCAAGTATCAAGATAATCCATCTAAGCCTTCTTGAGTTATGCTGTTGACACACACACAGATGCACAGCCACAAAAACACAACCTTCTAGGAAAAGGTAAATGATAGGGCCTACATGTACAGGCTTCCTACATTTGTATTATATCTCCAGATGCTACAATAGGAGCCATAAAGTCAACATACCAGGCTGGCTTATGATTTAAACAATGAATTTTGAACTTTGTTGCATTGTTAGATGGAAAAATTGTTAATACTTAGGAAGACAATTGGACTTCCTCAATTGTTAGGGCCAAAATATGAGCATTTTCATTTCAAAGTAATTTGTGCTTGCACTCTTCTGTGGTGGCATTATTTCTAGGACTCAACAAAAACAATTGTTAAGACAAGCCAGCTGTTTGATAGAATGGAGTATATGCAAGTATTTATTAGTAGTAGATTTCCTAACTCACAGGACCTGGTATTCTCTAGCCCATCCTGCCCTCTGAGACACTAGCTCTTTTTACCTCCATGAAATGTCATAGAAGTTATATTTTCAGTTGCGTTTGTCATCCTGTCTGCTGTCTTTTGGCGGAGAATATGATCAACTATATAATAATATTATAATACAATATTATAATATAAATATAATACAAATGAGGATCATATTTCCATAATCAGAAGGAATCATCTTTGTCAGTCATAATTTTTCCACGATCTCATACCTTCGCCAAATGATGTTAATCTTTAATAAAAATTAACATCATTTGGCGAAGGTATGAGACGTGAGATTGTGCATTTTTTGCTAGTAGAGATGCCAACTCTACTAGTAGAGATGGGAATCCTAGTATTTATACTACTGAGTTCCAATCTCTACTATCCCAACTCTACTAGTAGAGATGGGAATTCCAGTCTCTACTAGTAGAGATGGGAATTCTGGTGTTTTTACTCCAATATCTACTAGGAGTGTTCCAGATTCTCTTACCAGACATTGGAATTTTAATCTTTATAGGACAAATGGGAATTCTTTGAGTTAGACCAGGATATTCTCCAATTCTAGCAAGGAACAATTTTTTTTAAAATAGACTGAACACCTAAAGTTTCAAATTTATCATATTATAAGGTCACAATTACTATAAATTTAGTTAATTAAATTGCTTCATAAATTGCTCAAGGCTGCTGATCTGTTCTTCAACCAGTCTGTAGTTCAATTCTGCTTTCTGCTGCTCATCATCTGCCATATCTTCTGTTCACTTTGACATCAACTTTGGAACTGGCTTGGTATGACTGATTAGCTCTTATATACCCAGTCACTAACTAACTGGACAAACCGGTTTAGCACGTGCACATTGAGTCTCTAACTCATAATGGCCTGATGCAAATGTCTCTGTTTTACATTTCAGTGGCATGTACAAACAGCTATTGAGTGATGTTGGGTAATGAGTGAGGTGTGAAAATATTCAGTCTATTTTCCAATAATATGACTGTGCCCTGCTAGAATCATATAAATACGATTCCCATCTCTACTAGTAGAGATGCCAACTCTACTGGATTTCCATCTCTACTGTGACATATACAAGCACTCGGTTCCAGTGCTGACGGCGGTTTCAGCACTGGGGACCCAGTGCTGAGCTACCTTTGATCTGGCTCTGCCGCGCGAAAGGAGTTCAGCACTGGAATCCGAGAGCTGAGACAATGTTCAGCACTGGAATTCCAGTGTTGAGGGAGCTTCAGCTCTGGAAAACAGCCGTAAATCCAGTGCTGAACTTTTTTCAGCACTGGAATTCGACTGCTGATTCAGCACTGGAACACCAGTGCAGAGGGCGTTACTTTTGTATATTTGTGTGTGTATGTGTGTTTGTGTACATTACTGTAGATGCAGTGCATGGTTGTTAAGCATATTTAGTAGATGGATAGGGGCAGCAAAAATGAAGGTCAAGTTCAAAAATTGGTACTGTAGCAGAGCTTCAAAGTTTGAGATCAAATTTTCAGTGTCAGGTTCATGATTTTTTAAGTAGTAGAAAGCTCTTGGGGTTGGGAGTAATTAATGTAAGATTGGGCCCCCTAGCAGCTTGTTGTTGAACTACAGGAGCATTTGTTTCTAAATCTTTGAAGGAGGATAACTCAAGAACAGGTTGATGGATCATGATTTTTTACCTTCGTCAGAAGGTTATGCGTTTAGGTACACCATACATAGGTGTTGCTGATTTTTTCAATCGGTTATAACTTGGGGTGTGGTGGTAGGTAGGATGGGGTTGGGTATTATATTTGGTAGGTAGGATGGGGTTGGGAAAAAGAAGGTCAAGGTCAATTTTGGGTACTCTGGCAATTTTGTAAGGTATTGCAGCGGGGTACATGGGAATGATATCTTGTGCTGTGGACATGCTATTGTCTTGATTTTTTACTGAGACATAGATGCTTGGACAGTAAGTGTCTGGTGTGGTTTTCAGCAAAGTAGCTGCTTTTTTTAGAGCTGCTGTAGTCATTTGTATGATGGAATGTTACTAGACGGGATAACGTTTGATGTTGTGAATGGTTTTTTACAGTTTTTTGTAGGTAGCTTGTAGTGTGGAAAAAGAAGTTTTTAAATGTTTGAAATTGGGCATTCTAGTGACTTTGAGTTTCTAAGGCATTGTGGTGGCGCTTTTAGGTTTGACATGCTTCGAATGTAGGTCTAGGTATTTACCCCCTCCCCCTTCCCCAGCTGAGAACAGACTAAGTCCCTGGGGAGGAACAGATGGGGGCATGCCAGCATGGTTTTGCAGTGGTGATATTTTGTAGTGTCAGGGCAATGGAGCGTCTAGTGTGTTCTCTATTTGTCCCCGGAACACTGGGTTTGTTTGTGCGACTTTGCTATTGACCTAAGCTTGAGGTAAGTTTTTTTTCTTAAACTGAAGTTACATTAATAATGGATATGTAGGGACATATTTTTTTATAGTATCAACCAGAACGCTGAGATAGTTATGTGAATTCTTGCTATTGATCTTAATTTGGGGTAACTGCTCTTTTTTAAGCTGAATTTATTCTAATAGTGAATATGTAAGGGTTGATTACATGTATGTCACAATAAGCATCGTGACTATGTTGAAAAATTTTTGTACTTGTGTAATGTGTGTTTCTATACACAGCCACATACCAGCAAAGTAAAAGTCAAACTATATACAGCAGCATATTTCTGATAACCCAAGTGCACATGACGAAGGTATATGAAGTCATCAACCTCTTGGTATATGTAAGTAGGTGGATACTTCACGTAATTAGATGACAATTTTGCAAATCATGATGTAATTTTTATTATTAATGAAGAAATGGTAACTGCCTCAGATTTCATTGTTACAGCATTTGGAAGTTGAGTAAAGGAGAACATCATTAAGAATAAGAGTTTGAGTTAATTGAGATACCCTTGGGGCTCATCTTCCCGGGTTCATCAGATACGTAGAACATATATACAAATGAATACAGATTTAAACAGATTTACATACGAAGCTAAGTTACATACGAAGCAGAGTTAAAAATTAAGCATTGGGGTCACAGGTCAGATCAAAGCAATAATTATGGCTAAAATCCTTACATGAATGATGAACATATTATTTGCTAAGAGTAAGTATTTAGACAGTATAAAACAGGTTACCAAAGTTGGTAGAAGATTACAATATAAGTGATACAAGTTGCATCAAATTGATCAATCATTTTTTTGATCTGTTCTTCTTGCAGATATCAATGAATGTATCGAAAAAGATATCAACTGTGGACCAAACAGGTTGTGTTTTAATCGGCGAGGTGATTATGAGTGTGTGGACTCTCCATGCCCACCCAGCTACAGGAGAGAATCTTCAACAGGGTTTGTGTCCTCTAACTTCTGCAAGATAGGATTGTGCAGTCCATTTTTTAAGAATTCATGGTGTTGTTGGACAGGTCAAAGACTGTCAATTGTCCTGTCTGTCAATGTCATGTACACAGTGATAGTTCCAACTCTAGATCTTTGATAAATTTATACTGATTGGGGGGGTCGTTTAAGACTGCTGGAATATTTTAATTTTTATTCTCCTAAGTTTTAATACTCATCAAACATCAAATGACAATTAAGCATGTCAATACATCCATAGATCCTCTTCTTTCGATATATGCATTTTGTTCTGGTAGAAACACTCCAGAATTGTACGAGATTTACATGTATCTGCTGATTGCACCAGTATAAGTCCACGAGAAAATGATGACATTTGTTGCCTTGTTTATTAGGTACTGCATAAGAGATTGTAACCCTGCAGACTACAGATGCCCAACAGATTATGCTGTGGAGTACAAGACCCTGGCCCTGCCCTATGGCATTGATGCTAATCAAGACTTACTACGACTCATAGCTTACTTTGAGGATGGCAGACAACACCCTAAAACAACATTTTCCATAACTGAGCAAGAAAGTAACTTACCTTTTGCATTACGACCAGATAAGGGTACAGGTGTACTTTATACATTAAGGCCCTTAACCCAAGCTCGGTCCTTTCAAATGAGAGTGCGTGCTATATCATATGACGAAAGTCGTATTGAGTACCAAACAACTTTCATCATCTACATCTCTGTGTCATCATATCCTTATTAATTTTTGTGCTGTCTGACTCTTTTTGGAGAAGTACATGTACATGTATGTCATTGGAAGGTGTGGAATTCAGATCAGTACCTGGAATTCATACTAGCATATTTGTTCTATTATTTCCCTTATTTAGTCAACATAGCTGGACAAACAAACTTTGCTTTTAGCCAGGGTTTTCTAAAAATTGTAGAAGTGTTTTAGAGAATACAATCTTTGTATGTGCACTGATCGACACTAATAGAAATTTGCTACCTATGCTGGCTAAGGATGTGAATTGTTGTTTGTCTACTTGGTATCATTTTAACATTTAAGTTTGTATCATTATGCTACCATTTGAAACATTGAATCAAAGATAAATGATGGGTTTTGTGACAAAAGGGAACTTGTAGCCTGCATTACTTACAGGACGTGATAAAAATTCATCATTACCAAAAATGGATGTTAATTCTGACAACCTAAAGATGTCAACCTTGCTTATTACATGTAAATTGCTGGCATATTGCAATACAGCAATAACCCTGACTTCGGTTAAAATAATGGACCAATGTAAAAGGTAGTGTATTACACACTGATAGGGACAATTACCATGAATGTAGACTTATGAAAAACGACTGTTATGTCCAGAATCAGTCATTTTTAGTATTTTGCATAATCTTGCTTTTATGTCCCTTTGATGTTTAAGAGATTTGTTCTTTGTTTTCATTGTAGCCATCATATTTGTATTTTTGCGACTAACAGTACCTGTACATGTACATGTATATCTTACAAGTTGATTTTGTCAACATTTTAGACGTATTTTTGTGTACAATTTGTATACTTGAGGTAACGTTGCTGGTATGTATAAAAATTTAATTTTGAACAGGGTCTGTTGTTCAATGTTACCCATTTATATGCAAATACAGGAATATGAAACCTGGACATTAGGGCTTACCTACCAAGACTTACAGCAGTGTTATTATGACTTCAGTGGTGTGGTAAAGGCATATTGTTTTTACTCATGTTTCTTCTCCTTCATCGTCTTCTTTTGTTACTTTTTAAATGGATTCAGCCAAATGACCAAAAATTTGGTACGGGGGTAGAGTGGACCAGTACCCCCAGACTTATTTATTTTCCTTTTTTTACAAGGACGTTCTACTTTTTTTATACAGGCTTTTAGAATTGATTTATTCTATTGTTTTTTGGTACGTCTCAGGGGGAGCCTAATGGTACAGTATTATAAAATATAGTGTCACATATGATACTATCAGTAGGTGTAGCAAATGAATCTTCTCCCTCATGACGTCATGTAGTCCATGACGTCACCTCTGTGACCGAAACCCACGTGGAACACCCTTAATTCAGCAAATCAGATCCCTTCTTACCCTGCAAAATAGTTGTCCCTTATAATCCCAAAACCCGGACCGCGTGGTCAGTCTGGAGCCAGAATTCCGAGGTTGGACACCGCAGTCCGGAGGTCTCCACCGTTACACTACTCCCCCCTTTTCTCGTCCTTGAATCTTCCGAATTCAGCACCAGCTACCAACTAGACATAAAACATCATGGATGCACCCAAGGTCTAAACACTGGCATTTGATCGACTATATCATTGTCAGGAAGAAAGACAGACAAGATGTGTGTATTACCAAGTCTATGTGTGGTGCTGAATGCTGGACTGATCATCGTTTGATAATCTCCAAGCTGCGTGTCCGCATACAACCCAAGAGGCACCCACAGGGGATGAAACCTGCAAAACGCCTCAACACCAGTAAACTGAAGAATGACGAAATAAAACAGCAGTTTGTAAACCAGCTTAGGGACAGCCTCGAGACAGTCTCACTAGATGACCAGAACATAGAAACCAGCTGGAAAAACCTCAAAGATGCCATCCATAGCGCAGCTCTGGGAACTCTCGGACCAATAAGCAGAAACCACAAGGACTGGTTTGATGAGAACAGCGAGGAGATCCAAGAATTGCTAAATAAGAAACACAGACTGCATAGAGCATATATAATAGATACAAAGGATACATCTAAGAAAGATGCATATACCACTATAAGAAACACAATTCAGGGCAAGCTACGTAAGATGCGAGACACCTGGCTTAAAAACAAAGCTGATGAAATCCAATGCTATGCAGACAAACACGATCTGAAGAAGTTCTATGATGGCCTAAAAGAAATCTATGGACCGTCATCAACAGGACTGTCTCCTCTGCTCACTGCAGATGGAAATACTTTGATTAAGGAAGACATCCTGAAGCGATGGGCAGAACACTTTGACAATGTACTAAATCGCCCTTCAGAAATCAACAATGAAGCAATTGATCATCTTCCTCAAGTCCCCATAGACGACGAACTTGCTGCGCCCCATACCTTATTGGAAACACAGAAGGCCATAAGCCAACTGTCAACTGGGAAATCACCTGGTCGAGACTCGATCTCTGCTGAAGTCTACAAGGAAGGTGGCCTAGCTGTGAGTGACAAACTTCACCAGCTGTTCATCATTGCATGGGAGCTAGAGACAATCCCCCAGGATGCAACAATAATACACCTATACAAGCGCAAAGGAAACCGACAGGTCTGTGACAACCATAGAGGCATATCTCTCCTCTCTGTAGCAGGAAAGATACTTGCGAGGGTTCTCCTCAATCGTCTCCATGGTCTTTGCTGCAAGACAGTTGCAAGAAAAATGTCAGGAGCAGAACTGTGACTTGTTCTCTACATATGTCGACCTAACCAAGGCATTTGACTCTGTGTGTAGGGAAGGCCTGTGGAAGATCATGGCGAAATATGGATGTCCCCAAAAATTCATCATTCTTGTAAGGCAATTCCATGATGGTATGCAGGCATGTGTGCGAGACAACGACACACTATCTGATGCATTCCCTGTCACAAATGGCGTGAAGCAGGGGTGTGTGTTAGCCCCGACGTTGTTTAGCATCATGTTCACAGCGATGCTAACGGATGCCTTTATACCCCCGTCACATTGTCGACGAGCTTCGGCCGTATTTGTCAATCGCCGAAAGATCGGCCGATTTTGAGATCGACCGACGATCGCGCGTATTTTTGGCTTGAAAATCGTCGCAGTCACATTGTGCGAGGCTCGGGCGATCTTTTGGCAATACATCTATGATAATGAAGTCCCTATAACATGGCGCGCAGATGAAGTAAGGCCGTGTATCCACCAAAAATGAATAGTTTGACCAATTTTTATGTTTGACCTGTCGTTATTTATTTTAAAGCAAAGTAATGGAGCGGACTGGCAGAATAAAATAGAAATACAAACAGGAATTCTGTGAAGGATCCAACTCAAATACTACCACAAGAGCCACAAATCTACACTAACACAACGACCACCTTTTTAACCAGACAGGAGTCGGCCGAAGCTCGCTCGACACACGGGCGTACGTCGCCCGAGTGACGGTCGACAATCTATCGATGCTCGCACGATCTATAGACCATTCAACCAAAACGTACAACAAGACATAATGATTATCATTATATCAAAATCTTTTTATACACGAACAATCCTGAACAAAGCTAATAAGATATATTGTTCTAAAACTTTGCCTGTATATACTTCTGTCTAAAATAGTATGAATCGTCCGGTAAACAAGCCATTCAATGTCAGCAAAGTAGACAGAGGTAAAAAGACCCATGCAATATAAACTTCAACTAGTAAGTAATATCTATCACATGACGTTCTTGTGGGCACCCTAAGAAAAAAGTCAACCTCATTCCAGAATGAACAAGTGTAAACGTCAATTTATTATACAGCCGCCACACATCTCCTAAAGGGACAAGAGTAAAGAATTTCATGTGCGTTCAATAAGCTGAGGTCAAAATCTAGGCATTTGGCCTTATATAGTTAAAACCTCATCATCTTTTTAAAGTGATTTTGTTTATGAACGAATGTTGATTTAATAAAAGGACAAAAAGGACGATTTTTATCCTTTCTCGTAAATATAACGTTAACAAGCAGTGGGACGTTGCTCCTGCAATCAGCACAAAGAAAACGGAAGTACTGCACCTGCCAGCACCAGGCAAACCCTATGTGGAACCCACCATTGCAGTCAAAAACACAAAACTCAATGCTGTCAACAGATTTACTTACCTGGGAAGCACCCTCAATCAGCATGCTAATATTGACGATGAAGTCAATTCCAGGATCGCAAAGGCAAGTGCTGCATTTGGCAGACTTCATGACAGTGTCTGGAACAGAAGTGGGATCCGTATGGAGACAAAACTTAAGGTGTACAAAGCCATCGTACTCCCAACACTCTTGTTGCGTGTGAGACATGGACTGTGTACCGACGCCATGCCAGGAAATTAAATCACTTCCATACCACCCGCCTAAGGAAGCT
>NW_017803313.1:0-3852 GCF_001625305.1 Branchiostoma belcheri | reverse complement strand
ATAGTATGAATCGTCCGGTAAACAAGCCATTCAATGTCAGCAAAGTAGACAAGAGGTAAAAAGACCCATGCAATATAAACTTCAACTAGTAAGTAATATCTATCACATGACGTTCTTGTGGGCACCCTAAGAAAAAAGTCAACCTCATTCCAGAATGAACAAGTGTAAACGTCAATTTATTATACAGCCGCCACACATCTCCTAAAGGGACAAGAGTAAAGAATTTCATGTGCGTTCAATAAGCTGAGGTCAAAATCTAGGCATTTGGCCTTATATAGTTAAAACCTCATCATCTTTTTAAAGTGATTTTGTTTATTAACGAATGTTGATTTAATAAAAGGACAAAAAGGACGATTTTGTCTATTTTTATCCTTTCTCGTAAATATAACGTTAACAAGCAGTGGGACGTTGCTCCTGCAAACTTTACACAGTATACTGTCAATGCAATCTCAAATAAATGTCACAGGTGCTGAATAAATAATAACTTCAGAGGAGCTCGGCCGAGGCTCGTAGAACCTTCGTCCGACACTGGCACGAAGCTCGCTCGAAGCACGCACGAGTTTAAAAACGTTGCGCAAGTCGGGCGAGGAACGAAAGAGGGTCGTCCGAACATTTCGCGAAGCTCGCGCGAGGGTCGACCGTATTCAGCGACCGTCGCCCGATTTTCAAAGACGAAATACGGCCGAGACTCGTGGGATGTACGTCCGAATATCGGTCGACTCTCGGCCGCACAGGGGCGAGCTACGCGCGAGCTGGAAACGAGCTCTGCGACCTCAAAAATCGCCGGCGACTAGTCGCTGATGTTAAGAACACGTTTCGCGTGTCAGCGAGCTTCGGCCGACTCCAAAAAATCGCCGGCGATCCCGAAAATTCGCGCGATGCTCGGCGGAACATCGAGCGTACTACGGCCGTAAATGTCGTTTAGAGCTCGCCAACTAGTCGGCCGATCGATTTACGCGCAATGTGATGGGGATATTAGGGAAGGAGATGTGGGAATTGGCATCAGGTACAGAATTGAGGGGAAAGTGTTCAACCCAAAGAGGCTCCAAGCCAAAACTAAAGTACAGACAGTCACGGTTAGAGACTTCTTGTTTGCAGATGATTGTGCACTTAATGCTGGCTCAGAACCTACCATGCAGTGTAGTGTTGACAAGTTCTCAAACGGATGCGACAACTTTGGCCTGACAATCAGCACAAAGAAAACGGAAGTACTGCACCTGCCAGCACCAGGCAAACCCTATGTGGAACCCACTATTGCAGTCAAAAACACAAAACTCAATGCTGTCAACAGATTTACTTACCTGGGAAGCACCCTCAATCAGCATGCTAATATTGACGATGAAGTCAATTCCAGGATCGCAAAGGCAAGTGCTGCATTTGGCAGACTTCATGACAGTGTCTGGAACAGAAGTGGGATCCGTATGGAGACAAAACTTAAGGTGTACAAAGCCATCGTACTCCCAACACTCTTGTTGTATGCGTGTGAGACATGGACTGTGTACCGACGCCATGCCAGGAAATTAAATCACTTCCATACCACCCGCCTAAGGAAGCTGTTGCGCATCAAATGGCAAGACAAAATACCGGACACGGAGGTTTTGACTCGTGCAGGTATGCCGAGTATTCACACCATTCTGATGCAGTCCCAGCTTAAATGGTCAGGACACTTGGTCCGTATGCCAGACCTTAGACTGCCCAAGAGACTGTTCTATGGTGAACTTGAAGAAGGTGCACGGTCACGTGGTGGCCAAAAGAAGAGGTACAAGGACTCTCTTAAAGTATCCCTGAAAGCCTTCAACATAAAGGCAGACTCGTGGGAAAGACTTGCCAGTGACCGACCACTGTGGCGACGCACAGTTAGAGAGGGTGCCGCTACCTGTGAGGAAGCACGCAGAACTGCCGCACAGCAGAAGAGACGAGCCAGGAAGGAGGGTGCTGCCGGTCCTGAGGCGAACACTGCTCTGTTCTCCTGCCCGCACTGTGAGCGCCGGTTCCGGGCAAAAATTGGACTCTACAGTCACCTGAGGACACACCCTACTACAGAGGGATGACAAAGCGGTCCTCGTCAACCTGACGGACGAACGACACTCCCCCCTTTTCTCGTCCTTGAATCTTCCGAATTCGACATCCCTGGAGCGGCACTCTGCGCCAGAACTCCCAGGGCTGGTGTGGGAACCACTGTAAGAAACAGGAGGAGCCAGTAAAAACCCTTCTGGTCCCGGGCCGGAGTTCGAACCCACGACCCCCCTAGCACCAGCTTCATAACCAGACGCTCTAACCGCTCGGCCGAAAAGGTCTAGACCCGTTTGCCGGATCAGTTGGTAGCGCCTATAAACCCCCCAATACACTACCGAAAAGTAGTACAATACAACGTCATGCGCTAAGCGCAAAAATTTGGGCCGCTGCGCTTCCAACTCGCCGAAATCGGGGGATTGTCCGGCCCTGGTGACGTCATCACTAGCAACAGGTGAGACTCTTGGTCGGGCCCGCCACAGCTGCAGGTGGCGTCGGCGGCCCGACTTTATGCGCTTGGCCGACGCACCTGGGCGAGATGTGTGTCCTAAGCCTATAGGCTTATCGCTCTTTATTTCCTCTCTTTCGTTATATTGATTTCAATTTCAAAAGTGACTGGCGTAATACATTTCCAATGGAGGGAGTCACTTTTGGGGGTCTTTGTTCCCTTACGGGCGCAAATGACCTCATGGCCCGGCGGTTATCCGCCCGACGGGAATCTTTCGCCTACATGCGTCGGCTAAGCGCAAAAATTTGGGCCGCTGCGCTTCCAACTCGCCGAAATCGGGGGACCGTCCCGTCCGGAGATGTCCGGCCCTGGTGACGTCATCACTAGCAACAGGTGAGACTCTTGGTCGGGCCCGCCACAGCTGCAGGTGGCGTCGGCGACCCGACTTTATGCGCTTGGCCGACGCACCTGGGCGAGAGGTGTGTCCTAAGCCTATAGGCTTATCGCTCTTTATTTCCTCTCTTTCGTTATATTGATTTCAATTTCAAAAGTGACTGGCGTAATACATTTCCAATGGAGGGAGTCACTTTTGGGGGTCTTTGTTCCCTTACGGGCGCAAATGACCTCATGGCCCGGCGGTTATCCGCCCGACGGGAATCTTTCGCCTACATGCGTCGGCTAAGCGCAAAAATTTGGGCCGCTGCGCTTCCAACTCGCCGAAATCGGGGGACCGTCCCGTCCGGAGATGTCCGGCCCTGGTGACGTCATCACTAGCAACAGGTGAGACTGTTGGTCGGGCCCGCCACAGCTGCAGGTGGCGTCGGCGGCCCGACTTTATGCGCTTGGCCGACGCACCTGGGCGAGAGGTGTGTCCTAAGCCTATAGGCTTATCGCTCTTTATTTCCTCTCTTTCGTTATATTGATTTCAATTTCAAAAGTGACTGGCGTAATACATTTCCAATGGAGGGAGTCACTTTTGGGGGTCTTTGTTCCCTTACGGGCGCAAATGACCTCATGGCCCGGCGGTTATCCGCCCGACGGGAATCTTTCGCCTACATGCGTCGGCTAAGCGACAAAAATTTGGGCCGCTGCGCTTCCAACTCGCCGAGATCGGGGGACCGTCCCGTCCGGAGATGACCGGCCCTGGTGACGTCATCACTAGCAACAGGTGAGACTGTTGGTCGGGCCCGCCACAGCTGCAGGTGGCGTCGGCGGCCCGACTTTATGCGCTTGGCCGACGCACCTGGGCGAGAGGTGTGTCCTAAGCCTATAGGCTTATCGCTCTTTATTTCCTCTCTTTCGTTATATTGATTTCAATTTCAAAAGTGACTGGCGTAATACATTTCCAATGGAGGGAGTCACTTTTGGGGGTCTTTGTTCCCTTACGGGCG
>NW_017803312.1:0-2099 GCF_001625305.1 Branchiostoma belcheri | reverse complement strand
ACTTGGCTCACATAGTAACACATGGAGCTATATAATTTCCATGGTAACGCCATGATCATAATTTACTGACCATTACTGAAAAGATTGATAGTAAAATTGCCATGCCATCACCTTGCCCTTTGTTCTGTAGGTGTGGCTCCACCGTCTGAACTGGCAGCGGGTCTGGACCCTCTCACCGCCTGCAGGAGCCTCAGAAGGTCAGGGTGTCACAGGACTGGCCTGGAGACCGGACGGACAAGGTACTGCCAGGAGTAGCTGTGGCAATTCTTGAATCTGGCATTTTGCCGACTGACTTTTACATTGCCCGATTCAAGTGCTCAGCATACATGGATATCAAAGGGGTTCAATGTAGTCACAGTGCTACTCGGAAACAAAGCCAAGCCGAGAGGATGCTACAAACAATAGCCTGGATGCCAGACCCAAAGCACACTGGACACAAAATATCTCAGTGTGACATCCAGGCTATACAAACAAGTAATGGGAGAGTTCAGACTCCTCGGAAATATGCAGTCATCGACTTCCTGAATTCCCCCATGTTGGTCACCATAGCCTGCTGACTCCCCGCCAGATTCTGAGACCTTCACATTCACCCCATTTTCTCTCTCTGACCTTTTGAGCTCCTGTCATACAGCTAGTCAATCTTCCCCACGACCTTGTAACTTACTCTGTCCAGACAAATACGGTACACAAATCCAGAGCTCAGATACCCAAAATAATACTTCAGTACCACAAGTAACAAGTACAAAAGACTGAGGAGAAGTAATATTTTATACATCTAAACACTTTTTATATATCCCAGTCAAATAATAATTTTTTTCAATGCACTTGCAGGTTTAAATCTTGGTTAATCCTCTTTGGTAACTTTGAATAATGTTATTTCTAATGTGTGTTGCAGTGCTGGGTGTTGGTTACCAGAGTGGGCAGGTGGTCCTGTGTGATGTAGAGAAGGCTGAGGTTCTGCACACGTCTACCCTGGCACACCCAGTCTCCTGTATGACATGGCAGGAGGCAGAGGACAAACACAGGTCAGAACAACAAATTGGAGATTCCCAACTTCAGGGAAGTTTGCAGTCCTTTGCTTCCTGACTTCCCCCATATGACTGTCAGACCATTAATTCCTGCTGGCTTTTGGCTAGACTTGTGACCTCCTATCATTCTGCCATTCTACCCATGTGCTGTAAACCTACTACTGTGTAATACTTGTGAGGAGTTTGATTATTTGAGCATTTGTTTGTTCATGAAAAACTCATATAGTGTTACATGTATCAGCCTACTGGTCAATTTTCATTGAGGTTTCACATGTTAGAACCTGCCATGTCAGTAGTGTGTCATATAGTTTTGTATTGGCTTCTGCACTAAGGGTACACCTTTTGTTATTTTTAGGTTTCGCGTTCTTGATGACGTTCTGCGCATGCTTTGTCTAATTTTTTCTGTTTCCTCTAGCGGAGTGACAGCCTCCCCAGTCCATGTGGACCAGTCATCATCCCCAGCCTCCAGTCAAACCACACCGCAGGATACAGCAGCAGAGTTTCTCCCCAGGCTCACACCTCTACCTAAAGGGTATGTTGATAAAGATTAGACACCACTAGCAAAAGGGTACATTGATAAAGGTTAGACATCCAGGTAGAGCATTACGTAATGCACAACTAAATCAACCGTCATGCCCGTAGCCAGGGGGGGTTCGGGGGGTTCGGAAGAACCCCTCCACAAGGCTGAAAGGTCCACTTTTTGGTCCACTTTTTATGTAAAGGTCCACTTTTTGGTCCACTTTTTATGTAAAGGTCCACTTTTTGGTCCACTTTTTATGTAAAGGTCCAAGATTTTTCTTGAAAAGATGGACTGGAATCGTAGAAAAACTGCTCCGTTTGTCATTGAATAAAAATTTATCTCTGATTTTTTCTTGGAAATCCTCTCAAAAATGCACAAAATGCCATTTTAGAAGGTTCATTTTTCAAAATTTTCTGGGGGAGCATGCCCCCGGACCCCCCTAGGAACCTCGCGCCTTTGGCGCTCGCCTCGCGCCTACGGCGCTTGAGGTCCCCTCAAGCAGTGGGAAGAACCCCCCATTCAAAATCCTGGCTACGGGCATGCAACCAACT
>NW_017803311.1:977-2144 GCF_001625305.1 Branchiostoma belcheri | reverse complement strand
AACTTAGCAATCTGCAGAAACATAATTTTTTGCAAGCTGTTGATACAATAAGAAAATGACAAAAGATGATAACAACAATTACCCATCTGCATCAAGTTACAACACTAAGAACATTACAGCTGCACAAAAGGAAATACTGCAGGTTTTGTCTGTGTACATGTGTTTCTACTGTAGATGAGAAGTGATGCAACATACACCAGAAAAATGTGGCCTAGAAATCGTGTATTTATTCCATTCAATCTCTTGAAATCCAATAACAAATCTTCACAGACTGTTTTAACTAATCTAAAATTTGCAGCTTAAGAGTCTTGCCATAATATAACAAAGTTTCTGTTTCTTCTTCTTTTTTAGGCATTGCTCTCAGTAAAGACCAGTGGCAGAAACTGAAGGCAGCTATGGAGGACATTGATGAGAAAGTACAAGCCATTGAAGGCTGAGCAACATCCCTGAATCTTGTCAGGATTTTCTTACTTCATCTATGTTTGAGACATTCCTTTTGTTGTTATATATTTTCTGCTGGTGTAGCCAGAAGTCTTGAAGTAGTAAAAGTGGATCATGAGAGCATGATTATTACCAACACAGATGATCTTCCATGAGAATTGAGTTGTATTTGATGGAGTTACAGATACTGATAGAGGTTAAGGCTGTTTATATCATTATACCTGAGTAAGTCAGGGCAGAGTCAGTGACTGAGTTCCAAAAGCAATATGCCCAAATCTCCCTTGATCAACTGATGGTAAAATTCTTAACATTCATAAACCATTCACATCATAAGATTGTTCTGTGTTTGTAAAATCAGGAATAAAATGGAAAATCTATTGCTTCGAATTATGTCCTGAATCTTCTATTTTGTTTATGTCAATTTAATTATATTTCTCCAACATAAACAGGCATCTTCCATTATCTAATTTCAAGAAGGTCTGCCCAAATTATAGAAAATATTGCACATATCACAATGTAAGGATCAATATGGTGTGACCTTTTTTTTCTTTTTATAGATCCGTGTCTGTATGTCTGTTATGCGAACCTCTAGTACCTACTTTTGCTGACAGGGTTTCGATTATCATACTACCGGTATTACAAGAGTTGTTCACGTCTCTTCTGTTGGCAGGCCAAGTTCCCTATTGCTTTCTGCTTGAGTGCTTTTACATCAATCTGGAAGAAAAT
>NW_017803311.1:0-957 GCF_001625305.1 Branchiostoma belcheri | reverse complement strand
ATAGTGGTAACTGCCTGGAATTTTATACTTGGGGTGTTTGAAAGTTAAGTTAAGGTGAACATAATTAAACATAACTTATTCAAATAAGGACCTCATTTGCATAATTTATGAGAAAATGTCATGGCATTCTTTGTTAAGATAAGACTGTCTTTTGGTGGAGAAAAGATCAACAGATATAATTCATGCAATTGATGATCCTATTTGCATAATTAGGGGGATTAATATATAATTTCTTAATCATAAAAGCTAACATCATTTGGCGAAGGTATGAGATCGTGGAACTCTAGTTATTTCTAAAGTGTCTATATATTTCCTGGTTCAGATGGTAGAGAACTTAATTCCATGCTTTCATAATATTTGCCGACAATAGATACATATGTTGTGCATGACTGTCTAACTTTGGAGACAGTTAAGTTACATCCTACCTTTCGTTCACTCTTTGTCATGGGAAAGTCATCCATGAAGAGGTAATATCCAGGTTCAAATGCTCCTGTCAACTGGTTAAGAAAAAAATTTACAGATTAGAAAAATCTACATCTAAATTTGTATAGAGTCCATTCCGCGTCACCGAGTGGGTTGTTATTGTCATTATTTAGAAATGTTTTGAATTCTTTGTAATTGTTTGTCTAAGAAATTTCATTATTACCTTCGCCAAGAAGGTTATGTTTTCAGGGGCGTTCGTGTATGTGTGTGTGTGTGTGTGTGTCTGTCTGTCTGTCTGTCTGTAAACACGATAACTTGAGAAGGCCTTGATGGATTGTCTTGATACTTGGTAGGTGGGTAGGTCTTGATGAGACCTCAAAATGATTAGATTTTGGGCCCCCTAGCGGCTTGTTATGGTACTGCAGCTGAACTTCTGGTTTTGATATCTCATGATCTAGACATGCTAGAGTGACGAAATTTGGATGGTAGGTAGCTCTTGCGCTGGGGAAGAAGTGACGTGAGTTTGGGCCCCCT
>NW_017803310.1:0-2102 GCF_001625305.1 Branchiostoma belcheri | reverse complement strand
ACTGGTTTAGGATAATTGTGCACACAGTGGGGCCATGACTATTGTATTTCTCAACTGGGTTATGGGTAGGAAAAGATATTTGATATGATCACGTTCAATTTTTTTTTTGTCATAGATGATAAGAAAAATTAATGATGTTTCAGTTAAGCAGATTTACAATGTACATGTACCTCACTTGTTACAGCAGGATCTAAACTGTCTATTTACGGCTTTGAATGTGGAGAAATGATGTATGTTGTTACTGTTGTTACAAACGCAGAGGATGATGACAGCCTTAAACAACAGTATAAAACTTCTGCTACTGTGTATGTCATGTGCAGACAAGGGTTACAGGGCAGTCTGCGACCTGTCCCGAGAGCCATTCAGAGCAGCCTTGTTTTAATAAAGTGTTCAGTTCAGACTGTTTACATCTCGCTTGTCTGAATCTTTCTAGAGGTTACTATATACTCTATAAACTCTTTTGTTGAAGAATTTTACGATCTTTTTTGTACTGCCCAATTTTCTGTGTAGTACAAACAGATCATACGTTCATTGTCCCGGCTTTGACTAAAAAAAAAGGGAATCCCTACCTACCGACCCTAATTTTTTCTGGACTGTAATAGGAAACACAACATTTATTTTGTTAGGCCCTAGAGGAATACATTCATAGTCCGGATAATCAGTTTGGCTTCAAGAAACATCATGGCACTGACATGTGTGTGTTTGCGTTGAAGGAGGTAATCAGTTACTATCAGAGCCGTGGCTCCCCTGTGTTTGTATGTTTTCTCGATGCCGAAAAAGCGTTTGACCGTGTCAATCATTGGTCACTCTTTAAAAAAACTAATTGATAGGCACGTTCCATTGTACATAGTCCGGCTACTCGTAGTCTGGTATAATACTCTGACTTTAAGGGTGCGTTGGAGCAGCTCCCTTTCTGACAATTTTACTGTAAGTAACGGTGTGCCACGGGGTAGCCTACTGTCTCCCTTTCTCTTTAATGTTTACATTTCTGTGTTTGTGCTGAACTCGAGCTGTGTTGGCTGCTATATTGGCAGTACTATTGTGAACCATCTTTTG
Source organism: Branchiostoma belcheri (assembly GCF_001625305.1). Taxonomy (NCBI): domain Eukaryota; kingdom Metazoa; phylum Chordata; class Leptocardii; order Amphioxiformes; family Branchiostomatidae; genus Branchiostoma; species Branchiostoma belcheri. The sequence goes on along the minus strand of NW_017803310.1, from coordinate 1,046 downwards.
TATGCAGACGATATATGTATTATTTGTCCTTCTGTTAAAGGACTGCAAAAACTTATTTCGATTTGTGAAAGCTTTGGTGAACGCAGCGATATTCTCTTCAGCGAAAAGAAGAGCCATTGTATGTACTTTTCATGTGACAGACTTCGGTTGAACTGTGCGCCCCCTTCAGTAAGGCTTTATGGAACTAACCTACAGTATGTTTCTTCTGTGAACTACCTGGGCAACCAGATTACTACCAACCTGTCTGATGACGAGTCAATCCGTACTCACATCAGGGGCTTGTACACCAGAGCCAATTCCTTAGTTCGTAAATCTAAGTTTGCCTCTACAGAAGTGAAGCGCACGCTTTTCAACGCATACTATTCCTCTATGTATTGCGCCCAGTTGTGGACACGCTACACTCTGGGCGCTATTCGCAAACTCCGAACGGCTTATAACAACGCCTTTAGAATATTTTTTTTCATATGGAAAATTCGAGAGCGCCAGTCGAATGTTTGTGACTGAGGCTGTCGATACCTTCGATGATCGCAGACGTAAACTAACACACTCTTTCACCAATCGGCTCCTCAACAGTAATAACAGAATCATAAAACTCGCAATCCACTCAGACATACCATCACCAGTCACTACTGGGATCACTATATCGGCCTAGTCTACCGGTAAGGCCCTTCTCGTTTGTATATGTACCGAACCCTACCGTTTTTATTATGTGTGCACCTTGTTATTTTAATTGTTTGTCTACTATGGGCCAATTGCGCCTGAAATAAAGAATAAATAAAAATAAAAAATTATGTACGGATGGGTCATCAAGACCATGGACATCAAGTCTGCTTTCCTGCAAGGGGAAACGCTCACGCGAGAAGTCATTGTGCAACCCCCAAGAGGGTATGAACTGGCAGGCAAACTGTGGAGGCTACGTAAGTGTCTGTACTGCAGTGGCATTTAGCTTCCTATATGCAATTGAATAGAAACTGGCATATTTGGTAGTATGTCGTGCTTGAAAGAGGAAACTCAGAAGCAGACCTTCATCCCCTGCGTCAAGGAAG
>NW_017803309.1:0-2102 GCF_001625305.1 Branchiostoma belcheri | reverse complement strand
CATTACCAATAGTTCCTGTATGGTATTGCTAGTAGTGATGAATAGTACGAAGTCAATAACTTCTGATTATACTGACCAATAACTGCTGCTGTGAGTAGGTGCAATAAAATAACTAAGCAGGAATCTTATACCTCAAATTCTGTAGTGGGCAATCAAAACAATCTGTAACCAAGGGTGTGGCAGGTTTTACTGAAGATTATTCTATTATGATATTGATCACGATTTGATCTTAGGGCACGAATTTCATATCCAAAAAAGCTTGTGGAAGTCTGAAAAAAAAATTCACACAAAAGTGTGGATTGAAAGACAATTTTACTTTGGTTTCAAAGGAAGCCTCCCACACCCTTGTTGAAATGATAGGTTGAAATTTTGTCTCACAGTAAGAACCCAATGTAATAGTGTGCAATAATTTATTATGGTCAGTATGGAAATAAATGTTAGGATTCTGAATCGATTGATTGATTGATTAGTTGTGCCAAGTGTCATATAGCAGTGATGTACTCCAAGGCCAAGAATAGAAGTGTGTGTACTTGTATACTGTTTGTATAGTACATGTATTCGTACTAGTCCTGCAGACTTATTTGTATATACTTGTACATGAGACTTCGAACCACTTCTGTTAGAATTACAATGTTAGTGTCATCAATGCGAGACGTACTGACAAGAAAATTAGGAATGGTGTGTTCCTGTTTTTGTCCAAGATTTAGGCAAGCCATGATGTACTTAGCTGCAAAGACATCGAAAGAAATTTGCAGGCACAACTTATCGTTGTAGTAGTTTCTTAGTAGTGAATGATTGTGTAATACTATGTTAAATGAAATAGGACTTAGGTCTGTAACTGCAATGTTAAAGTGGAAAAGGAGTGCAGGGATAAACAACTAAGAATTTAAACCTGTAGAAAACTAGTAACTTTATCTGAAGCACTAAGTTTGCATGTGAATACAGAGCACCCAGAGTAGCAGTTAGTGTCATTTTATTTCTCTGAACGTCATGCAGGTAGCTACGAACCATCCCTGTATTTAGCCATGCGGACTGGACCAAGATGCACTAACTTCTGAATCATGGATACCACTACGGGTATTTGTTAAAGTTTTTTTTTTTTCGAATCAAAATGAAAAGGTTTTTAATTGAACAAAGAGCATTTGCTCCAATGGCCAGAGTCTCATTTAAATTCCTTGCATTTCGGCAAATTAGAATGAAGTTGGGATGGAGATTCCCAAAATCTGGGGGCAACACGGTATCAAATGGACCTATACCATTATTACGTCACAGTTTGTTTACTGCAATGAATGCCGGTCAATTGACGTTTATATTGTACAGGGGTGTGTAGCGCGGTGTGTGTTTGTGTAGTGTTAGCCTAATATAAGGCTTTTAATACAGCACTACTTTTGTCTAATGTCACAACTAAATCACCCATGCGGCATGTAATGCTGTGTCAACACAACTAGACGCAGCAAAAATCAGACATACCTTACTTTGAAAACTTTGAAATGATCTTTATTCTTTAACTGACCGTTCTAGAATGTTCTTTAGAGCAGGTAAACAAACTGTGACGTAATAATGGTATAGGTCCATTGGTGACCCAAAGGCTGGGCAAAAAATGATACCAGTACAAAAAGATAAACCTATTAACACCTCAATAGTAAGCGGAAGCCTAAACCTCTGCTTGGAGAGTAGGTTTTGCACCATGGGACGATATTGCTGTTGGAAAACAAATAATTTAACACTTGCAGATTGATGCGGAGGCAATGACAAAATCTTGAAACGCATTACAAAACTAGAGAAGAGAAGTCAGTCACAAGTTTTGACCCTGTTCACATATTAAAGCATTGATAAACCATCCCATAGGACCAGAGGCCTTTTGCAGTGGCTGGCACCAGCTTTATAAAGGGCTAGCATTGCTGCAGTCATTCCATTACTCCTGTCTGCCATGTCAGCGCACATATCATGTAAATAACAGAGTATTAAGGTATAGAAAGGTTACTGTGGAAAGTTTCTTGTACATGCTGACACATTCTCATGTATTGCTACTGAGTACTGACGTATGCTATACCATTACAAACTTGGTCATATCACAGTTTCTGTCATGCAGTACGAAAGCT
>NW_017803308.1:0-2102 GCF_001625305.1 Branchiostoma belcheri | reverse complement strand
AATTATCAACATGCTACTAGCTCAATTGTTTTGCAAACTGATGTGGGAACCTCTGTGTCCACATTACATACAAAAATCATACATTTTGAACTTTTTCTATTTTTTGGTGAAGAAAAGAAGACAAGAAGAAATACCCGATTTTTAAACCCATTTCAGACTGAAGGGGCTTTTGAGGCCCAACTTTGATCTCAGATAGCGGCTAAACGGCTTGCGCTAGAAGTATCAAATTTGGAGACCTTTCCTAAAATGTCTCTGGAAAAAAGTTCATATTAGTTTAATGCTACTAAGTTGATGTTTTTTTGTGTTGCCATGGCAACGGGCTATTTTTTTGAAAGTAGAAGTAATTTTGGTTTAAACATAAAAAATTTTCTGAGTTTTATATTAAATTACACTTCTTTTCCAACATTAATAACATCTTACATGATTAATTATAAGTTAAATCATTTAATATTGCATAGAATATGCTAATTGATGACGTCATTGGTCAAAATCCAATATGGCGGACTATATTATTAGCTCTGACGTCATATGACGTCATAATGACACCAAAGTTATTAAAATTTAATTCTATTACTACACCATTCTCTGAAAACTTGGTAGACATACGATGAGTGCATAAAACATATAAACGGAAATAAGGTAATGTATAAGAACGCCAGTGCATCCATTATGATCGAAAGCCGGCTGGGGTCCGCACGGACCCCAAAAGAAAATCAGATATAATTTTTTTTATAAATGGTAGAAACGGAGTTTTCTGCACTGTATTGAGAGACAACTTTGTGGGTGACAATTACCTCGAATTTCAGAAAAAAATCTTTAGAAACAAAAAAGATATTACAGAATATATAGTGCTGGGGTCCGCGGGGACCCCAGGTGTACTGTTTAGGGTTAAAACATTATGCTAAGTCAAACCTTTTGCACAAAATCACAATTCAATTCACATTATATTGTTGCACTTGACGTAGACATTCTTTACATAAGCCATTACGTTAGGTCTAATCCATAAGTCAAGGCTGTTTTTAAATGTTTGCTAAAAACTATATGATCATTTAGAAAAAAATCGTATTACACGTTATTAAAAAGCATTTTGGTACTGAAGAGCAAATGCCTGTAAGTATCAAACAATGGTGGCAGGGTTAGAAATAGATTTGGTTCATTTTTGGCTGAGAACCTTTCTCTTAAAGTAGGCCATATTTTTACATGCGCAGAAATTGACACTTTGTGCTATTTTATTCTCTACATCATCATAGCTTGTCGCTATTTCTCTCAGCAAAATCCGAGCAGCTTCACTGGCCTCCTGGAGGTCTGAGTCTGTGCAGGTCGGCGAGAGTCTGCAGTTTCTCATCAGGTGTTGTAGGGTTTGGGGGTCCTCGCCACAGCTGCAGGCTGCACTGTTTGACTTTCCCCACCGTAGCAGGTTCTAGACCTTCTAGGCATGTCAGCCCCTGGAGGCAGGGACTCGCTGGGGGGTGGGAGTGCCCTGTTGTTGTTCGGGTCATTTCTCTTCCACAGATCGGCCCTGAGGGACTCTGGTGTCTTCCCCCCGAGGCCTTGGACAGTCATGAAGCTCCGGCGGGTCCTCAGTCGCCGGGGTGTCTCCTGGTGCCCGTGTAGAGGGTGTCTTGGGTCGTTCTGTTGTTTTTCCCGCTCTGTCCTTGCTTGGACATCTCTTCGGATGCCAGGAGGGCAGATTCCTGCCAGTATGTACAGGGCTGGCATGGGGGTAGCCTTCAGGTTGCCTGTGATGGTACGATGGTTCTCTACAAATAACAATGCAAGATGATCTTTCAAAGCTAAGTTTTGAACAGACGCACCTCTATGTATTGCCAATCAAATCAATGCTTGCAGAGGTTAAGGTCTGAAGAAAGCGCAACTTAAAAACCGCTGATTGTAAGCCAAACAATCAAAAACGCATCATACATGGTATCACTTTTAATACACTTTTCTGTACTGAAAGTGGAAAAATGTGAAACTTGAAAATTTGCCCAAGTGCAAGACCCTGGTACACCCTGTTTTTAGAATAGCCTAAAGTAAGAGAAAGTGTTAATGACATGGATGTGCGGATCGCACAGGCATGGAGTGCTCCTCACTTATTACTATAA
>NW_017803307.1:0-2103 GCF_001625305.1 Branchiostoma belcheri | reverse complement strand
TCCAAGATGTCCGTTGATTCAAGATGAAAAGAATGTCCTTTATGTTTGTCCAGATGGTGCCATATGGCCGAAGAAAATCCACTGTTACTGGCCCTGCAGTGTTGCTTATATCTTTCCTTGAGCGGCTGACTGGTCTCCCCGATGTACGTTTCTTTGCATTGATGATCTTCACATTTTAGTCTGTAAATGACATCCGATTTCACACAGTTTTTAAGTTTGTCCTTTGGATGAAACAACATCTGTCTGAGAGTGCGACATGGTTTGAAGTTGGTGGCGATGTTGTAGTTGTGTAAGATACGTCTTATCTTCTCCGAAACTCCTTGGATGTATGGGATGGAAATGTTGACTGTTTTAGTCCTGTCTAATTGTGAGTTTCTTGACGTCTTCTTAGATGAGTCGGAAGGCTTAAGTGCTTTGTTAAAAGTCCATTGTTGATATCCACACTTGGATAGAGCTTTCTTGAGGTGAGTATGTTCCTTGGCTCTGGCTTCAGCCGAAGTAATCAACAGGAAGGGAGGACTTAGAGTTGAACTTTCAAGTACATGGGATTCTACTTTACAGCATATCTAGGGACTCACTTATCTTTATCATTACATTAGTTAATACTTTACCATGTGTATTGTATATAGAATCTATAGAACGCTTGTTGCTAACTTATTATTTGTTTATTTAGAACATAAATACTTTTAGAATTAACGGTGCCGTTCCGAGTTCTACCGCAATTTTGAATATTTCACTGATGAAAGATGCCGGACGGCGTCTGAAACGTCTGACATTATTTTCTTATTTTATCCAGAAGTAAAGATTCAAACTTTTCTTATTAGTATTATCCTGGATGATTAATCTTCACAAACGTAAAGTGCTCATATTTTGTCACCAACAGTTGAGGAAAGTCCTTTTCTTCCTACTTGTTACAGTTTTTCCATCTATCAATGCAGTGGTTTGATTAAGAGTTCAAAATCGAAACCCAGACTTCATGGCTCCTATCGTAGCATTTGGGGCTATAATAGGATGCCTAGACCTGTTTTTATTTTAGTTTTTTTCGCCCTGTCGCTTCATATTTTTTTATGAAAAAAAAAATCCGAGAACCAACAAATTAAATTAGTGTGGCCTAAACCAAGTATGCAAGCAATATCCCTTAAATAGAAATATGATTTATCAAACATTTATTCGACCTCGTAAATGTACACAATGGATTCTTTGGTCTTAGATGTTCAAGTGAGGAAGGTCAGGTTTTTAGTTTTAATGCCAATCGAGGACAGGAATATTCCATGTTTCATATAGCATCATATTTATTCTATAGTTAGGCATGTCACACCTTCTCGTTTCACCATATGGCATGCGAAATAACATGTCAAGCCACGACTGTAGAGCTGTGAACTCGTGAAAAAGATCAATATTTCCGATTTCGTCCAAGTAACGATCAATAATACGTGTTACAATCGGCGGGTATAGCTACACATATCAAAAGTATTCATGGTTAACAGTGATTGAGTTTCAAATCTAAAATTCTACCGTCAACAACAAGTGTTACTTAAGACCAGAGTGACTGGTCATAAGCTCTAGGCGAAATAAGTCCTTCGTGTTGGATCTTGTTTTAACTTGAAACATGTAACTACCAACACAAATGATCCTTCATGATACTATACTCAGTTCAAGTTAAGGGATGTTGATGAATGTTTTACTATAATCGTCATGTCAGTGATTAAAACGGACACGTGCAGAGGCTGAATTAAATTATTTTACAGATTATATAGAATCACCTATTACCTTCTTAGATAATTACAAAATATAATTTACACACATTTAACTTCTAACATTAAAATACGTTCAATATTGGTACATTGAAACCTTGAACGTGGACATCCTTGGGGATTGGTACATTGCAATACGCAAATTCTTCAGTTTACATTACGTATTTGGTCTAAAGTTGTTCACATCAGATGAGAGTTACAAGAGGAATGAATAAAGACAAGGGGTTATTGTAAGTACAACAAATAGATATATGTTACCTGTGATTTGCGCCATAGGACCTAGAAACCACCATAATGGCAACCAAGCGGTAGGACCCTGCCAAGGTCTATCGGCGAAGTGTCATGTGCA
>NW_017803306.1:0-2106 GCF_001625305.1 Branchiostoma belcheri | reverse complement strand
ACCTGGATACAAATAAGCTAATTAGCATAATAAAAGGGGAACTCAAGAATCACCATACCAGTGTGATGAAATAATCAGGTTGAGCACCGGTGGTAACAAAAACACTTGATTCAGTGAAATCAAAATAAACAGGTTGAACACCGGTGGTAACAAAAGCACTTGATTCAGTGAAATCAAAATTAACAGGTTGAACACCAGTGGTAACAAAAGCACTTGATTCAGTGAAATCAAAATACAACATAAGTAATAAACAAATTAGTCATTTAACATGAGATAAACTCAACAAAAGAGGAAACAAATCAACTTCAAAACTTCTGTGGGCTAGATATTCACCAGCAATGATCACAGAAAATAACAAAATTAAGAAATGAAAGTAAAAAATTGAATTTCTAAAGACAAGTCCTTTGTTCTATCTTACTAAAGATATTCTACTTAATCTTACTTAGAAGAAAATACTCATAGCCCACAAAAGTACAGTACAACCTCATTTATTTCCACTTCTTCACATAAAAAATAGAGTACTCATGAAAATTAATGTCCATGATGTTCACATGAAAGATAATGTCAATAAAGTTCTCGTGAAATCCAGTTCGAAGTGGCTAATGCTGTAAACTTCAAGTTGGCTTAATGTCTTCAGAGTTCAACAGTAAGTCCACCGCATCAATACGCTTCTTCTCTCTCCCATCGACGAGCAGAACAGCATAGGTGGATTTGGGGGGGACAACAATGGAGGCTTTACCTTTGTTCTTTATAACTTCATCTCTTTCAGCAACCAGTTTTCCTCTAGCCGACTGAAGGGGAGGGGGGAGATGTTCGTAAACCGCCAGCCCCTTCATGTTCCCACGGAGTTTACGTCCCTCGAACAGCAGTTTGTCCCTGTCGTGGAAGTTCACAAACCTGACAAGAATGGGTGGGTTTGGACGCGTTGTTGTAGGTTTTGACAGACGGTGTACCGCGACAGTTGGTTTTAAATCCATGTGTAGTTCCGTCGTCAGAAAGTTCCCGAGTGTCTGAGTACAGTCCTCGTCCTTCTTGAAAGGTATTCCTCGGATTATCACATCCGGCTTTCTTGAGTATCTCTCGGCTAAGATGACGGTCTTCGCTCGCGCACGCCGTTCCTCGTCGAGAGCTTTCCGCAGGTTCTGTAGTTCTGTCTCGTGGAATTCTGCCGAAGATTCCACCGCGCCGACTCGCTCACGGACCGCGCTCAACTCCGCTGACAGACCGGACATTTTTGCGTCTAGCGCGTCGATTTTTGTGGAAAGTTTCTCATTCATCGTCCTCAGTTGATCTACTGTAGCTTCTTGTTGTTCCTTCGTTTGAGTAAAGATCAGCTGCGCCAGCTTCTGTAAGTCTGGGGGTAGCGATGTCAGCGTAGCTCCGCCAGACGCCATTTTTGCTGTCTTGGGAGGGGGGCAATTTCGCGATTTTGGACTGTTTTCTTCAGAACTGCTGCCCCTGGAGCCTCTATGTCGCTTTCCCATCCGTCGGTTAAATGTAGACCGTTGTCACATAAAGTTCGCTGGCTGGCAGTTCAAACAGTACAAAACAGACGTGGCAAAATGTTCAAAATGTCGGAGCGTCCTCTCACACGTCCTCTCACACGGCGGCCATCTTAGCCTACAGACTTAGCTTGCTGATGGCTTGTTTGACTGCATGTTACTTGAAAGTGTAGACAACCAAAAATTATGATAATATAAACTACAATAATTGTTACAAAGACATCACCAAAGCAAAAGCAAAGACGCCAAAAAGCAGTTACTCAAGCAACTGGATATGATTTTGAAAACGTCAGACGTTTCAGCTGGATATGATTTCAAAATCATATCCAGTTGCTTGAGTAACTGCTTTTTGGCGTATCGTATTACCTGGATATCTAACCTTCATCGACAAAAGCAAAGACATCACTATTTTGACAGCAATGCATCTTTGTAAATTATGAAAAAAAGACAGAAAAGTAAAATTTATTCGCATTATATCATAAAGAATAATGTTTAAATCTGATGCTCTGTTTGTACCTCCCAAAGGAAGGACAAAGAATTGAGTCTAATTCATGCAAAAATATCTTGAACTTACAAGTACATTGTATGTAGTTCAATCTGTAGT
>NW_017803305.1:0-2108 GCF_001625305.1 Branchiostoma belcheri | reverse complement strand
AGTAGTTCGTCGGTTATAAAAGTGTGTGCCGTGTCATTTCTTCCCTGCGTTTTTGTGCCGTGCCAGCTTTTATTTATTGAGTAGTTAACAGTGGAGAATTGCTCTAGGGTGACCAATTAACGGTCACTTGGACCTTTGTCCTTGTATGCTCTACGTATAAGCGCACATAAACAAACACTTTCTGCAAAAAAATACCGAAGTGGTCAACAACAAACCACGGTAAAATGTCAGTGTGTAGCCCACTGTCGCATGCAGTAGCGCTGTGGTGCTAAATGAGGCTGGACCTGCATTTTTCCCTTAGTAGAACGTGACATAATGGCCCAAGATGTTCCATTAAACCGTTGCAATAGATAACAAGCGTCTATGCCCCTCCAGACACAGCGGAACGTCGTGAAAACCCGAGCAAACTTTTCGCTACGGACGAGCAGGAAGCCATTTTGGCATTTTTGCATAAATCAAAGTGCAACAGCGCCACAGTGCGACTTTTACGTACCTTTCTGCAGTTTAAAACCGTGACGTCACCTGATGCAACGATGGTGATGATCAAAATGGCGTTCGAAAAAACGCTAGTCGGCGAGAACTGCCACTGTACTTTTGCTTGTTTATTTCAAGGTGTTTGAAAGTTTCATACCTCACAACACCATGGATGATTGAAATAAGAAAGCCAGGTTTGATGCCAGCTATCGTTACAATTTCCTAGCATTCTTGGGATTTCAAAAAATCGACGAAATGTTGAGTATTGTATTATGTGAAAAACACAACATGCGTCCAAGGCCATGTTACCTTGCTGTCCCGTCATATCGGAAGATACTCTGCTGTGTCGCTGAATGCAAACTTATTCCCATCCAGTGAATAAATAAAAGACACATATAAGGATCATATTCATGTTATTATTTGTTGCTCACGACCGTTGATTTTTGGCTGGTACACCTCGAAGCGTGGCCGTGTCACTAACTGACCGTAAACTGGTCCTGCACGTAAACTGGTAACCTTGCGTTACACTCATTACTCAGCTGTTACATTGGCGTTCAGGGTAGCGCAAAGGCCGACGGGAATAGAACAGGTTTCGCAAACTCGAATGCGTTCGCAAAACCGCTGCTCGACTCGATAGAACCCCAAGCCGGGGCTAGCGCTAGAGGTGATAACTTCAAAAAGATGACAGGGTAGGAAACACCTACCCGTGAACTGCGTTGCAACTGGGGTGGCAGCAAAAATGTGACTTAGAATCACGTTCGGTGTGAAGTCCCTGCCTCCCCAGACTCAGAAAACAACGATATAGTACATTTTAGAGATATTGGGCACAACTACACTTTCCAAATCTCATGCCTGGGAAACATATGTAGAACTGAAAACATGTCGGTGGGGTTTGTGGACGTGTTTAGAGTACATTTACACATAGCATGTCAAGACTCTTGTCGGGTGATGTAGCCAGTTGTGTGCGTTTACATTTTAGAACCGCGCGGGAAATGTGGGCCTATCGTGCGTCTGATTGGCTAGCGATGATGTCATTGACCTGTACAGCAGCGACCTGGTAACGCAGTTCGCCGGAAATTGGACTTTACAAAATGCTTCATATCTTCTTTAAAATATGGTATCATACCCCCAAAAAAGTTTACATGACTACTTAGTTACCCCTTGATTATAGATAGTATCAAGACTTTTATTTTCCTTATGGCATTTCGCAGAAAATAGGGTCTTTTGAAATGGCATTTCGCACCTAGTGTATACTAGTACTAAGTACCTAACCAAGATGAAGCGTTCGGAAGTCGCTGTTCGGCTCTCGGCAATCTTCGGGAGACTTCGGTATCTGTTCGTATGGTTCTTTGGAATCCTCATCAGTTTGTGACCGTGTTCAGTGTACGTATGATTCTAGGGAACCTTTCAACGGGCCGTGTTCACGGTGTTATGTGTTATGTGACTGTATGATTTTTGGGAATATTTCAACGGACCACTGTATTGTGATGGCAACGGGCTGAATGAGTAGACACAGTGTATGTTCTAACATGCGCGAAACAATAATAAGGGTTTTATCTAATGGTTTACAAAACAATGTAACGTTACATGTATTGTTAGATCTCAACAAAAACTCGGTGGCCTAGCGCCTGTGA
>NW_017803304.1:1003-2108 GCF_001625305.1 Branchiostoma belcheri | reverse complement strand
AACCAAGGATTGAGGTGTTCAAGAATTCATTCTTTCCTAGAACTATCGCAGAGTGGAACTCACTGTCACCAAGTACAGTAGGGGCATTGTCAATAGATAGCTTTAAACAATGTCTAGAGCTAGAAGTTCAAGGGTTAGGTGTAACAAGTCGATCGGTGTAATATAGCCAGCTGCCGCCGCGCCGCGTGCCTGCGAAGCTGGTGTGTTACGCCGAAAGGCGGTTATACCGGCTATACAGATACAGATACAGATACAGTCTTTACAACACTGAAGGACTGAAGGTGTGGGCCAGGCTAGTTTGAATTATTTTGAATTTTCAAAACCAATACTCTGATGCAGTTGAGCAAAACAAGGAGGTTAGAAACAAATTTTAACCAGCTCCTTGTTTAATACAAAACCTCCTTTTATTTCCTTTTCAGTCCATTTAGGCTCTTTCAAGCCAAACCCAATGCCAATGGACCTGGAATTCACTGCTTGAAGTTGAACAAACAAAAGTCCCTACAGGTTCCCATTGTTTTCCCCACCAAACCAGCTACTAGGTTCTTCATAGGTTAAGTCCATTGAATTTCTATTTGCACTCAGAGCATCATAAAAATATCACATATAAACTCCCATCTTTCATAAAAGGACAATGGTATAAAACTGTACATTGATTGTCATACAACAAGACAATGTCATGAATTTCTACCAAGTCATATTTTTCATCCCTGACAGAACTCAGGGTTCAAAATACCGACTCTTTTGCAAACAAGTCAAAATGTTTTCTGTGTGAAACTTGAACATGGAAACATCAGATTGCCTGGCACGATCCACCTGGCACGCAAATGTCAAGCTGATCTTTTTATAACCCTGATGAAGGTAACTTAGACATCCAGGTAAACAATATTCAAAGACGAATCAAACTTTACTACTGGATAAATTATCATGGTGATTACTTCAGGACATTTCCAGGAGGACATCTATAGGTGCAGCTACAACTCCACTAACTGGAAGGGAGGATTTCCCATAGAACTCTCCAGTACATGCAGTTGTTCCTGGCTGTGGTGTTGTATTAGTATTACCATAATCTACCCTATCCTCATTTACATAACAATAACAGTGACAC
>NW_017803304.1:0-983 GCF_001625305.1 Branchiostoma belcheri | reverse complement strand
GACGCGACGCAAACGAGCCCCAAAACACGTATACAACAACAAAAATATACATATAGGAACAAGATAACGAACTAATGTATCTTCAAGAAAATAATAATGCTTCGAATAGCGGAAGAGTCACGATCTATCCGGCTGGAAGGCTCATTTTTGCTGACGATTCACAGCTAACAATACACTGACATGTGCTTCGTGTTCATATGTGACATATCGAAGCAAAAACGGACAAAAGGGCACACAAAAACACGTTAAAACTCCCAAAATACTTGAATAAATACCTTACCTGGTTTTTGGCCGGTCGTGATGAACTCTACGACGTCGGATGGCGTCAAATTTGCGGCGGAATGGTAGCGCTCCGGCACGTAGCTGCCCACGGCCGCCATTGTTGTTTACCCGGTTGAAGCCAAAATCGTCCGGAAAGTAACCCCATATTCCGCGCGTACAGCAGGATCGCACATATGCGAATCTTGTATCAAATTAAAGCTAATGTTCTGAATTTTCATATGATGGTTTCCTTTTAAAATTGCCCCGGGGGCAAGTTGTGGAGATATCGCACTTTGAAAGTTTCACATGCGGACAACTTTCGATCCTGACGTCGTACAGAAAAAAAGAAGGCATTTTTCGAAAGCTCGTATTCTTGGCTACAAATTAGTGGCTAGTTTTTTCTGGATTTTGCACACGGTACGCGCGGGCGGGCTCCGGCGATCAGCGCCTTCTTGAAATTTTCGGCACGGGGAGGGCGCGCACATGGCGCCGCCGGGAAAACTCGCGCGACCCGATCGGCGATTTCGCGCTTACCATTGAAGGTATCTTAATAAAACTTGGACAAAATAAGAGATAAAGAGTTCCTTCAACTACTGATACCAAATTTCAAGCATTTTTACTTTGTTATATACTCGTTTGAACGCTCTAAAATCGCCCCATTTTCGGTGTTTACCGGCCCCGTAACAGGTATTATATGGCGTCCAATACCCCTACTTTGAGTA
>NW_017803303.1:0-2110 GCF_001625305.1 Branchiostoma belcheri | reverse complement strand
ACGACAATTGTAGCAGGTACAATGTATGGCAACTTTTTCACATGAACGACATACTAAGTCGGTATCCACACTATTACTTATATCTATCTAACACTTATAAGTTATGTATTTCAAAACTTGTCTAATACTACACTATCTTAAAAGAAAAAGAAAAAGTGATATACATTGTAATATACATGGAACAATGCTTACATGAAAATGTACAGGAGATCTCTAAAACTGCAGACTAATTACTAGGCTATTTTGTGTATCTGATTCAGTATGGTGTAGGATATGGAATACATGATACATGTAATAGGGATCAGTTGTTTGGGTCGGATATAACATGATTTCTTTTGGATAAAGCATTAGATATATATTGGCCTATGTATAGAGATATTGCATCGGGACATGACATAAATAAGGTAAAAGTATCTGAGATTGTTTGAGGTAATGTTATATTTGTATAGTTGCTAATCGCGTTCATAAGTGTTTTTCTTTCTTCAGTGTAGGTAGGACATGTTAACATAAAATGTTCTTCATTTTCTATGGTATGTTTGCAAGTAGGACAGCGCCTGTGAGTGGCTGGTACATTATTATGACGACCTTTTTCTATTTCTAAACAGTGTGCACTGATTCGCATTTTGGTAATGTTGGTGACGAAAGATTTATTTTGGATGGACGAAAGGTACTTCTCAAAAACAAAGTCAGATTTGAATGCAGAATAGGTTTGCAGTTTGCTGTAATTTCTGATATTTTGCCTCCAGCCAGAAACAAACGTGTATTTCAGACGTTGTTTGAACACGTTTCCAAAATGCTTGGCGTTAACCGCTGGGTTTAACCAAACATTTTGGAAACCATGTCTACATAACATATCTTGTACATGAACAACCCAATCCTGTTCCTGTTCTACAGCAATATCATAAGCTTTTTTAACTATTCTATCATTAGGCACATCTGCAGTGGACGGGACGCTATGACGTCATCACCGGCAACAGGTGAGAATTTCTCTCCCCCCTGTTACAGGTGTAGATGGCGCCAGCTGTCCCACCTGATGCGCTTGGTCGACGCAGCTGGGCGACAGGTGTAGCCTGGCCCCAAAAGATATCTCGTCTTTATTTCCTGTCTTTTGCTAATGTCAAAAACCACTCCCGTAATGTATTGTCAATGACGGGAGTGGTTTTTTAAAGGCACTCTATGTAGTTTTTTGCGCAAAAAATTGAAATATTCTAATTATACTAAATTTCGGTGTTATTAGCAGTTACTATCACTTTTCAACACATTTGTGTCATTATTTCACATTTTTTTCGTATATTTTGTCCGTTCAAACAGTCCTTCTTCAGTTCCCGGTGCCACCGGTTTGCTCAGGATAACAACAACAACATACAGGGGTTGCCCCCCTGGGGTGGCTAATTGGCCCGGGCATGCCAGGCTTGATACACAGGGGCAGATGTCACAAGATATACCCTCCTTAGAAAAAACTCATATCTTTCACATGAGGTGGAATATAATTATCAACTTAGAGTATTTTGTTAGGCATGAATAAACTGTGGTCATTATCCCTTCAAAAGAGATAAAAAATCTGGTAAACGATTAGGTATTTCAGAAACTGGTAAGCTATCAACTGACACCCCACTGGGATGTAGGTCAAACCACTGGGAGTGGACAATACCATATGTGTGGTTTGGCCAGAGGTTGAATAGAAGATCATTCACAGTTTTCTAAGCTTCTAAGGAGCAAGGATGTTGTATTTTTTGCTGTGGAGTATAATTTTGGAATACTAATGGGTTAAGCCAATGTACTATGTAAAGAAAAGAATAAAAAATATACTTTTTGTATTGTCAAAAAACTACATAGAGTGACTTTAAGGTTTTCCCTCCTTTACGGGACAGGGTGGCCACGTGACCCGGCGGTTCTCCACCCGGCACAAACCTCTGCCCTAGATGCGTCCACCAAGCGCAAGAGTTTTTACCCTGGTGTTTTCAACTGGCCAAAACGGGCGCTCATCACATCTGCAGTGGACGGGACGCTATGACGTCATCACCGGCAACAGGTGAGAATTTCTCTCCCCCCCTGTTACAGGTGTAGATGGCGCCAGCTGTCCCACCTGATGCGCTTGGTCGACGCAGCT
>NW_017803302.1:463466-470501 GCF_001625305.1 Branchiostoma belcheri | reverse complement strand
TATATTTCAGTCCATACCATGGATGAAATATATTGTTTTCTCTCATGTTTCTTCTCCTTCTCCTTCTCCTCCTCCTGCCATTCCTGGAAATGTATTCAACTCTGTCATTTTTAGCCAAATGACTTGAAATTTGGCATGGAGGTAGAGTGGACCAATACCCCCAGGCGTTTTTTTCATTTTTCGGATGCAGGCCTTTGAAAAAATTTTATGAAGTTTTTTTTGGGCATTTTTTGACAAAAATTGGATTTTTGGATCCTGAGCCCTGGTATTACAACTAAATGATCTGAAATTCGGTATAAGGGTACCTTGAACATGTGTCCACAGAATAGCAGTCACATATTTGGCATACACCACTTCCAAATCACTCATTTGGGGGACTTTAATGGCTATTTTCATCCAAAAAAGGCCAAAAGTCCTACACCCGTTCCACGTTCGATCTAAAGAATGGCCCCTTCCATCTGCCGTTGGCCATCGAACACGTGCTCCATTGCGGGTTACCTGGGGTCACGTTGCACGTAAGTCGTGCGAAATGACCCACATGGTGCTGCGTACCGGTTGGATGGACCGGTTCTGGACTTTTAAAATGGTTCGGTTCAAGTCCAAAAAAAAAAAATCAGAACGTTTGGAACCGGTCAAAGCGCGCCGATTACAAAAAAAAAAAAAAAACCCCGAACCGCCTGCTGGTGCAAGCTTCGCTCTGAGTATCGGCAGCGCTACGGAAAAATCATTCATTCCCAGAAGAATGTCACGCACACTATCACGGATAAAATAACAAATATATCGTATTTCCCTCATGCCGTAAAATGTTTTATAATAACACGGTTAAAATTTTTGCGTAAAATAGCTGGGGACACATTACAACGCTAACCATGTTCGATTTAACCTAATTCCAACGTCAACCGAACGCATGCTCGATCCGAGGTTACTTGCGGTCATTCCCGCGTCGTCAACCCGCGTCGTCAACCCGTGTCGTCAGGCCCGGGGCTCTTTTTTACTGGGTGCCTCGCACAAAACAAATCACAAATGTAAACCTTTTTTTCACGACGGTACATATATGATATATGCTGACATTTTGTTGACCTTTGATGTGGGCATGAACGAGGCTAGTTACTTGTGTGATGGTGAATAAAGTTACTGGAAGTGGACCGCCCGCGCGCCTCGTACTTGTCGTTTTTTGTTTCGTTCTACATCACGCGCGCAATATACACTTTCACCACGGTACCGTCTTCACGGATATCCTCAATGTAACGTTACGTGTGGAATTTCGAAAGGCCAAGTTTTGCTGCCAAGCACGTGGAGACCACGTCTAGCGTATTAAACAAAACGCAAAACAAGGGCAAGAAGGAATGCCCAAATTAATGGAGGTGCTACCGGTACAGCATAGCTGCGTCAACAACTGACAGTTACACAGATGCTACAATTCTTCGCAGACCATGCCCGGGCAATTGGGAGCAAAATATATAGATATGATCAAGAAGTGCCGTTTGTTGACACACTCGGTGCTCGTTGAACTCCGACCCGGAAGAAGAAGGATTTCGCCAAGTCCATTGACTCCGTAGGTAGTAAGACTGTAACGTACAAATTTATAATTTACAGACAGGAAATATAATAGACTAAAATTAATGCCATTATATCTAATTTTGGCTATGTTTTGACATTATTTGTTGAGAAAATAATGGTTTAGAATCTATTTTTTAAATATATAAAAATTTGAATGTCCCCTTTAATAGTCGGCTAATCTAATTTGCATAAGTAGACGTTTTCATTCGCACGCCGGGGGAACGTTCTATTTTAATCGGAATAAACGATCATTTTTCTGCCTCAAGTACCGTTAAACCTGAAAAAGTATATCAATTTGTACTATGTTAATTTAAAAACGTAAAATGAATGCCTTTTTTAAAATATAAACGCAATCATGATACTGTTTAAAAGTATTTTGAAATTCTCACCCCTCCTGATGTCTCGGGCTATGGTTTTACCAAAATAGAACTTCGCAGACGACACTCACCAAATCTAGGAAGTCTGATTTGGGCCAGGAAATTTTCTGTCATTTCTTGGCGGGAAATTTCCAAATCTATCACTAAACAGTTAAAGGTTTTTGTTTCAATTCTTTCACAAAAAACTGAAGGACTGATTAGGAAGACGTCGCGCCGGTTGAGAAGCTTTCTGTCAAGAGAAATATCGAAGATCGCGAGGCGGGGCAAGGTGAGTGTTTACTTCACGATTATTTTCCCGCCCAAAAAATGACTGCACATGTATCCGTTTAAACGAATAGAAATGCCCGAAATTTACTAGTAGTGAATAGTATTAGGCAGGTAGGATGACTTCTTTTCTTACTTACACGTGACGTCCTTGTGTATTTTTCTTTATTTCTCGCCATTTAAGGACCTGTAAAACGTCAACCGTGTTGTAGTTTGCTAGCCGTGACTCGGAAAAAAAATCAAACTACTCAGAACGGGAACGACTCTGTTCTTTTCGAGCACCGATTCGACCAAAATTCGGGCAAAAGTTTCGTATTCAAATTTTCGAAATTCGTACATTCGAAGCCTTCCTTGTTCACCATTTGGAAGGTTACAGCAACAAAGGCATTATATGGGATGACCTTTATAATATTAATTCTTTGTAATCGTCTAAGCAAGAAGGTTTGACAGATTTGACTGAGATTTGAATTTAACCTCCTTGGTCTAAGAGATTTCATAGTTGAAAATATTTTGAATGTCATAATTTTTAAACTTTTTAAATAGTTTACAGGGTTTTACTCATGATGTGGAATAATATATGATTTTCCAGTAGTTCCTAAATAATGGCAACCACATATAAATTATAGTCTACTACATGTATTATGTACCATAGATTAATGGTCTGTGAGCTGGCAAGAAATTTTACCCAATTGTGTGAAGTACATTATCTTTTTTATTGGGTAGTTTGCCCGGGCATCATTCGTAGATGATTTACCAGTGATAAAAAGAGCGAGTGTCCAGCAGTGAAATATAATTATATCGAAGAATCCTCACAAACACACCCACCAGACCTATACTTGTGAAACATGTTGAAAGTCTCAGTCAACATTTCTACTAAAAATAATTGTATACGAGCGATCGCTGCTTTTGTTTACATGATATATATGCAAATTATTTGAGGACCTATGCAAATTATTGGTAGGCAACCGCCACCCGCTCTTTGCGTACCGTGAAGTCGTGGTGGTATTGCATTGAACATAAAATTTGCAGAGGTATACTGTACCATCCATATAATCTTGGAAATGTTGGTACTACGTGCCGCAAGCAGTAACATTAACAAATTTTAAAGTTGAATGTTAATGTCATGTATACTATAGTTCTAACAAGTGCTTTCACAAAAAGCTGGCATTTCGGCGCGCTATCATTGTGATAGTTGTACATCTTGCATATGCAACCCTGCATCTGCTTGGAGATAATTTTATAGGTATGCCACTCTACATCTGCTTGAAGATGACTCAATAGTCAGATCATGGATGCCACCAACATCTGCTTGGGGATAACTCTTACATTTACCACCCTACATGTGCTTGGAAATGATTATAGATATGTTCCTCTACATCTACTTTGAGATGATGCTGTACATATGCCACCCTAGACATGAATAGGCTAGGTACATTAAGAGAAGGTATTTTGATTTGAGTTTTGCCTTCAGTGACATTTAAGAAAACAGCAAAAGTGCGGTAAAGATTTTATAGATTACAGAAAGCAAGCTGGATATTGTTTTTGTATTTGTGAAAACATTTGAAAAAATACTGTTGCATTCTGAATTTAAAAATGAAAAAAAAATTGAAAAAATTAATCTGCATGATATTTGGATTGGTTTCTATCCCTTTGTTTGCCTAAAAATCGATAATATAATTGTACTCAATTGTAAATCCCCCAAAATTTAGACTTCTCCTATGACCTTCGACCTTTTGGGTGTCATGCAGACGCCCTCCCCACGCCCGTCCGTTTTCGTAGGCAAATGTCTGGTTTTTAGGGGGTTTGGAACCTAAACACTTACATCAGAGGAAATATAAACCACATACGTTATTTTCATGGTAACTATTGCTAAAATGGACCAGGCATTTTTCTGTCGCATTGCCGATTTTGACAGAAGGCCTTGCGACCTGGCAGTTTAAACAGATGATGAACAGCGACATCTAGCGACAGTTAGTAAAATTGCAAGTCTGGCGGGCAGAGAACAGCGACATCTAGCGACAGTTAGTAAAATTGCAAATCTGGCAGGCAGAATGGCCCGTTGTCGCCTGCATTGTTGCATTGTTGCGTCCAAAAATATTTGCACATTCTGGTAAATTTCAGGAGAAATGCCAAGGCGTAGGAAATCGCCCAAGAGGTTAAGTGCGTGAAGGCAAAGCAGGAAGTGCAGAGGCTGGCTGATGAGCAGGAAGCTGAGATAACAGGGCAGGAGCCAGCTGTTGAGCAGGAGGTAGAGGTCAGAGAGGAGGAGCCGTCTGATGAGCAGGAAGTAGAGGTAACAGGGACCTGGGAGGGTCAGGATGAACAGTTTATGTTCAACCCATTGACAGCAAATGATCAAATGCACCTTGCAGGACAGTTGAATCTCTCTAAAGTAAAACCCCACAATATGAAGCAACGGAATGTCCCTTTGGAGCCACCTCGTTCTAGTGATCTTGTGAGAATAGACAAAGATGGGAATTGCTTTTATAGAGCTATGAGTTACTATATCTGTGGCTCTGAAGAGAATCATGATGTAGTAAGGCAGTGCATGATTGACTTTATGTCAACATTGTCCGAGGATGTTTACAGGTGTTGGTTCGACGGAGGACTGACCATGGACCAGTGCCTGGCTCGTGCGGATTGGGCTCACAATGGGAAACGTCCAGGAGACTTTGGTGCATGGGCCACACAGGTAGAAATGGATGCAATGGCTTTATTCTTGGGAATACGCATCTTTTTGTACGGTAAGTGGGGCAACAAGTGGACATGGTTTAAGTACCCATCAAATGAGAGTATTTTTGATAAGAACATGTTAGAAACAAGTAATGCTGTGTACTTACAACATACAAATGAGGATCACTTTGATGTGGTCACAACAGTTTTGAGCCATAGACAGACAAGGAGCATGTCACGGTGCTGCAGACAAGAAGGTACAGAGGCTTCAGAAGCTGCCAGCAGCAAGAGAAAGATCATACTGAATGACAACAATGATGATGACAGGAAAAAGGCCAAACGGGAGAGAGAAAGGAAACGGTATCAAGAAGATGAGACATCTGCACAGGCGCAACGGGACAGGAAGAAGATACGGTACCACACTGATGAAGACCATGCCCAGCGTGAGCGTGATAGAAAGAAGGGACGGTACCACACTGATGAAGAGCATGCGCAAGAGAACGAGACAAAATGAAGGAACGGTACCACACTGATGAAGAGCATGCCCAGGCGGAGCGGGATAGAAAGAAGGAACGGTACCACACGGATGAAGAGCATGCGCAGGGGAAGCGGGACCATGAAAAGGATAGATATCATACAGATCCTGAGCAGAGAGAGTTGAAGAAACGAAACGTGCAAATAAATAGAGAGAAAAACCAAAATTTACCAGATGATAAGAAGGCCATTGAAAAGTTCCAGATGGAATGCAAAAAGGGACCAGAATGTGTTTGCACTGTATGCCATAGGCTTTTGTTTCGTGATCAAGTTGTAATCTGTCATAAAGAAAAGTATGTTCAGGATGTCCACTTCTGTCTTACCGGTAAGTATGTACATGAATGCAATGAAAACTGCAGCCCAAGTGCATGTTCCATAGTAAACTCATCCAAGGGGAAAGAGTGGGTATGTCACTGATGTCATGAGCACTTGAGGAAGAAAAAGACCATTCCATTTGAGGCCCAGAGTAATAAAATGAAGCTCCCAGAAATACCTCCTGAGCTGAATAGCCTCAATACTCTGGAGTCACAACGTATAGCTAGGAGAATACCATTTATGAAAGTTGCAGCTCTCCCCAAAGGGGGTCAGAAGGGAGTTATAGGTCATGTAGTGTGTGTCCCAGCAGATGTAAGTGAAACACATGCAGTCCTTCCCAGAATGCCAACAGAAGCTCTGCTAATCAAAGTAAAACTTAAGAGGAAGCTACAGTATAGTGGACATTACATGTATAGACAGATTAGTCCAGTGAAAGTAGATGCAGCTTTGAAGTGTCTTGTAGAAAATAATGAACATTACAGGGGCACGAGTATTGATGCAGACTGGGCTTTGTCTTGGAACGAAGAAGAAGGGCTTGTGGAACCATCTGTTGCCGAACCCAGGATGGAAGACAGCTCAGAAGCACATACAATTCCAGAGCATGAAGAGTCAGTCAGTGAAGATGGGAATGGCATGGAAGGGCCAACCGGAGATGGTATGGAAGATGATGAAATGGACAACATTCTTCAACAAGTGAATGTGGAAGAAGCAATGGAAGCAGCAGCTCTGACTGAAGAGGAGGAACTGGACAACCACTTGCGGGGGCTGCCACATGATACTTGCCTTCAGCCAATAGACATAGGACAGGAGTTTCTTGACCACCATGATGAACACATCCTGTGTGTAGCTCCAGGAGAGGGGGAGAAGCCAGTTCCTGTATTTCAGGAGGTTGGAGGAGAGGCAATGTCTTTCCCTGTTCAATTTCCCACTGGGAAGTTTTCTTTTAATGATGAACGCGATGTACGTATTACGCCTAGCAAGTACTTCAAGGCGCGGCTTATGGGTGCAGATACACGGTTTGCGAGAGATACTAGCTACATATTCTTTGCACAATATGTAACAGAGCTGCGCTTCATAGAATCGAACATTTCCATATCTATGCGCAAAGGTTCGCCTGCAACAAGTGATGGCCGTAGAATATCTGCTGGAATGTTGTCAAACAGAGAAGACGTACAGGCTAAGTCAGATCAAGGCTATCGCTTCCTTCAGCCAGTCAGAGGTACTCCGCAATTCTGGGACAGGGCACTAAATGAATTGTATGCAATGATAAGGCAGCTCGGGATTCCGACGTGGTTTGCGACATTTTCTGCCG
>NW_017803302.1:455790-457563 GCF_001625305.1 Branchiostoma belcheri | reverse complement strand
AACTCAACCAGAGCGCGTATATTGTTTCTTGTTTACTTCAGTACTAAGTACTAGTACTTCCACAATCAGTTAGTAAACTCATACCTTAGTAAAAATCTACTTTGATGAACGAATCAAAACGGGACTGTAGACATTAAGTTTTACACATTCAAATGTGGCTGCACTAGCGCTAATGGAGCGACCACTACGTACGGGAAGGAACGGATCTTAGCGAGGCCGAGATTTGTGAACCAAACCCAACCCATCGAAGACGGGCCGCCAAACATAAAAATGGAGGGAAATGACAGACAACAAGCCAACAAAGACAACATCACCAGACTAACAAACTTGGAAAACACCACTTCAAGCGCTAACGTTGTAAGAACTGTGGAACCTCAAACTAGTATGTTTGCGTCAGCGGAAGGGCTGCCGAAGCAACCACTACATGTTAAACTGCGACGTAAAAGTAACATGGGTTCGTCCCAAATCTAGACGCAAGTGAGCTACAAAAGTGATAGAACCTATGCATCTTGCTTGTTGCTGTCAACTTACCCGTTAAAGATTGAACCGATACATGTACGCACTATAACTTGCCATACCCGGCCAAAGACGACTACATTACTGTTACTCTTTATTTTGTGCTGTATAATGTTTATCCGTTACATTATCTATCATTGTCATTTCTGTGAATTCCTTAAAACATCTACTGTTAGTTTGTGTAACATTATGTTGTTGTTGTTGTCCTTGTTTAACGTCTAACATATCGCTAGACGTGGTCACTTGGTGCTCGTTGTCACGTGGTTCAGTTCAGAGTCAAAAAGTCTCTCTAGGTAGTTCTATACAATACTAAGCAATACCCCTCGCGGGGTCTAATGCTTAGGGAAGTGGTCGTTCCCCAGCGTGACCGGTGGTGGTGGTGAGGAAAAAAATCACAACAAACAAATAATAACAAAAAACAAGTGCAATAACTATGTACAGAGGTCATGGCTGGGGATTGGCCACATTCCTACAGCTGGGTACAGCTAGGGAAGCCATAATGACTGGCTACCCCAGCTTTGAAATGTTCAACTGACTTAGCCATTACCAGATGGGCAGGTAAGGCGTTCCATTCGATCACTGTTCGTGGGAAAAAGCTACCTCTAAAAGTCTCTGTTCTACAGTGTAGTGTGTTGAAACGTAGCTGGTGCCCTCTGGTTGGGTTTGTGTTTCTTGTAAGAATCTGGTGTAGAGGAATGGATATAAGATTGTTGACTGCTTTGTAGAGGAGGCATAGACGCTGTTGTTGTCTCCGTTGCTGGAGCGTTGGCCAACCAAGTGAGTTTTGTATGGCAGTAATGCTGCTTGAGTGTTTGTAGTTACCTGACACGAACCTTGCGGCTCGTTTTTGCACTGACTCTAGCTTATCAATTAGACTGTTGGTTTGGGCATGTATCTTTTTGTGTGGGTCCCATACTGATGAAGCATATTCAAGTTTGGGTCGTATTAGTGATGTGTAGGCTCTGGCTCTTACCTGCTTACTTGCCCCCCTTAGATTGCGTCTGACGAACCCCAAGGTGCTGCTAGCTTTCGCAGTAATGTCATTGATGTGTGCCTTCCACCTGAGGTTGTGGCTGAGTATGACACCTAGGTAGGGATGCTGGTTGTTGTGGTTTAGCGGTTCATTGAACATAAAATAGAGATGAGCAGGTGATCTACTGGACTTGTGGATGTGGAGAATAGAGCATTTATTTACATTAAACCGGAGCTGCCAATCTTGTGACCATTTACAGAGTTGGTCCAGATCTTTTTGGAGAA
>NW_017803302.1:443378-455299 GCF_001625305.1 Branchiostoma belcheri | reverse complement strand
GTAAGTTTGGAATAGTCCACTTTTGCGTGGGAGAGATGGACTGAAATATGCTGTATTTGCTCCAAAGCAAATGTCGGCCTTTCTAGTATGAACTGTGTTTGTGGCAATTTTCGGTATATGATTTAAGTTTCTGGGGTCCAGAAGATGCGAAAAATTGCAAATTATGTAAATGACGCCTAATTGGCATGGTTCATAAGGAAATTTGAAAATCACATTGGTATACACTACAGGACTTTTAGTCTGTAATCTATGTAATGTATGGGAAGTGGAACATTAATAGATAAAAATAATGCAAATGTACACATAATTGTATATCTATGATAAATGACAAAGGAAGGAAATCCAAACCTTTACATTGTTTTGATCCAGGCAGTACTGCAGGTCAATGCTGGGATCCCGGTGTGCCGGCCAATGGGAACAGGGATAACAACAGTAACTTTACATCAGGACAGACAGTCAGGTACACCTGTATGGACGGGTGTCAGCTGTGGGGGACTGCTAATATAACCTGCCAGCCGAACGGGACTTGGAGTGGTGCTACACCAACTTGTAGAGGTAATAAATAAAGAATAAAACTATTGACGTTAGGGTTAGAACTTCTGGTTTACGGTATACATACGGCATACACAGGTAACATTGATCATGTTTAAAGGGGCTTTTTTAATGGCTTAACCCCTTGAAGTTAGTACGGTATCCCCAGGATGACCAAAATAGCCCGGTCTGAATAAAGTTAACCCAATTCAAATCGTTACGGGAAAGGTCACCCAATGATCAGAGGTGCTTTTAAGGCCGACCCGGTTTAACTCCTAAACTACTTATAATCATCGCATGATCGTTAAATGTTCAGATGTTCGTCTAATGTGTGTCTGTCTGTCTGTCTGTCTGTGTGTTTCCATAACTTTGTGGTCAGCATAACTCCATAACGCCTTAATGGATTGTGATTACTAGTATATTTGGTATGCTGGTAAGTCTTAAGAAGACAAAGGTCAAGGTTTAATATGGGCCTCCTTGTGGATGACCTTGGTACTGCAGCAGAACTTCCGGTTTTTGTATCTTTTGTCCTGAACAAGCTATGGTCATGACTTTATGGTGACGGATAGCTTTTCCTGTCAGAAAAAAAGTGGTGTGAGTTTGGTCCTCCTAGCAGCTTGTTCTGGAACTGCAGGGGACTTGCAGGCGAAATCTTTAAAAGCCAATAAGTCCAGGTAGGAACAACGTATTTTCCTCATTTTTGGTGTGTAGGTAGCTGAGAGAGAGTGGTACATAACTAAATGCAAATTATGCAAATAAGGACATAATGTTGCATAATTAAGGAGGAAATTCTATATTAAGTGTTTTATATAATAGTGCTTCTATACATGTAATCTTTTTTATCTGTGGCAGGTGGAACATCAATACCAATTATGCAAATGATGACCTAATTTGCATAATTAATGTAAAAATTCTGTGACTCTTTATTGGTGAATGATGGTAGTTTTATACCTTGTGACATGTGCAAGTTACTTAAAGGTTAGTACAACTATGCATATATTATGTTAATGTAGTCATTTGCATAATTAATGTGGACATGTTGAAATGAAGTATGACAGAGGAGAGGAATCTTACACGAAAACTAGAAAGGCCGACATTTGCTTTGGGGCAAATACAGCGATGGCTTCACCATGTTATGCGACATGGCAAGGAAAAAATGAGAAACACAAGGGAAAACTATGCTTTACACTGATATAACTATAGTATGAAGTAACATATAACTAAGACAACAACAGGTGGATAGCTATTCCCTACATTATTGGTTAGGATTTTTAATTGCCTTCGACAGAAGGCTATAAAATCATTTTGGTACTGTTTGGCAGATTATGCACGATAAATTTTGAAGGCATCCCCTGGGGTTAATGATTTTTGGTAGGCAGGTTGTCTTAGGGATGGGCATGGGCAAGGCCAAAAATAGGCTTCGTGGGAGGTTCTAACGTGAATGGAGTTGACCTTTTGTGTTTGTGTTTTTCTTGTTAACAAGATAACTCATGAATCCTTAAATGGATGTTCAGGATTTTTAGCTGGCAAGTTGAGAATACGAAGGTCAAGTTCGGAAATGGGCCTCGTGGAAGGTTCCCATGTCATTTAATTTGACATTTTGTGTTGTTCGTTATTGTTGTTAGCAGGATAATTCGAGAATCTGCAAATGGATGTTTACGATTTTTTGTGAGCAAGTAACCGTCGACGATAGCAAGATCAAGTTCGGAAATGGACATCGTGGGAGGTTCGTACTTTACTGTAGTGGGCTTTTAGTGATTGTTGTTTAGTTTGTCAGTTTGTCAGTTGTGAAAAAGCAATGTTCTTGTTTTTTTATTGCGATTAGGTTAAGGGGATTAGATTGAGGGTTTCAAGTTAAGAGTCTCTAGTAGATTGTGGGTTAGTGCAATGGGACATTTTGTGTGAACAGGCAGGCGAAGTTTAAAAGCTTGCTCTGGTTGATTACTGGTAACTTACAGCGAGGGAGCTGTCAACAGTTGCTTAATCCGGAAAAATATTTCCCCCCTGAAGGGTTGTTTGTACAGCGAGGGAGCTGTCAACAGTAGCTTTGATATCATATTTATAATGGTTGTTTCAAAGTTAGAATCAAACTCTTGTCTCTCTAATCTAGATTTTTCATGGAGAGCTTTAAAGTGATTTACCCAGGTGCTCGCTGGTATGTCCTCTTGGTTTGTGGAATTAGTCTGTTTTAGTTCTTTAAGTAAGCTCCAAAAGGCTTATTGTCTTGAAGTTTTGGGAGCTCCATTAAACAGTTTCATGTTCCCTTTTCCGTTTTCTGATTAGTTTTTTGAATTCTTTTTTCTTTCCGAAGTAGCTGCCTCTTATGATTGGATTTTTGGGGTTGTTTAGTAAGAGATATCTTATATTTTTCAATTCTGTGCGTGCTTCATGGCAGGTCTTGTCGAACCATTTTTCATTTCTTTTTAATTATTTTGACTTCTTTTTGCCTCTGATTTGTAGAGACATCTTTCCTGCTGATACTAAAATATCTTGACATTCTCGTACATTTTCGTTTATCGTTAATATATGATATTACAAAATCCAAAATTACATCCCGTAAACATTACAGAACCTCGGACAATATATATCTTTTAAAGACCCTAATCTCTAAACATACCCAACCAGGAAAGCAGCTCTTTGCCTGCTTTGTAGACTTATCAAAGGCATTTGACTCCATCTGGCATGAGGGTCTACTTTTCAAACTTTTATCAGCGGGTATATCGGGAAGATTCTTCGACGTTTTAAATAATTAACAACTTAAACCAATACTGCAAAAATGGAAATTGTCAATCAATCTAAACAAAACAAAAATAATGATTTTCAACAAACTTTCCAACATTAAATTTTACTTTGGAAACCAAAATATTGAGATTCTATCTTCTTATAGTTATCTAGGAGTAATATTTACAACTGGCGGTAACTTTAACACTGCAATGAAAACTCCTTAAAAAGGCCTTACAAGCCCTCCTCAGTATACAATCAAGTCTAGGAGATAGTAATGCATCAGTATACTGTAAACTATTCGATGCATCGTTGTTCCCATATTAACATACGGTGCTGAAGTTTGGGGCAAGATTGGACTAAACGACAACTCTCCAATGGAACAAGCACATTTAAAATTCTGTAAGTCTCTCCTCGGCGTAAGAAAGAATGCCAGCAATCTTGCTGTAGCTGCAAGGGCAGAACTAGGAAAATACCCAATGTGGATCGAAGTGTATACTAAAATTTATACATATTATAAAATATTAGTTAAAGAAATACCAAAAGAGAGCTTACTATACGAAAGTAGAATACTCGAGGAGTCAGGTTTTGCCTACCTTTTGCTCCAAAAAGACCGAAAGACATCATCTGCTCAATCTGAACTAAAACAAAGACTAAAAGACAATTTTATGCAATATTTCTACTCAGAAATAAACTCCGAATATAGCAAAAACTGGAAGACAAGGAAATAAGTTAAGAGCTTACAAAACAATTAAGCTTTCATTTGAAAAAGAACAATATTTAGATGTGCAAAAGTTTAGTCATCGTCGAGCATTGACAAAATTAAGGATTAGCGATCACCAATTACAGATCGAAATTGGTAGGTATAACCAGACTCCCGCAAATAACAGAATTTGCACTTTATGTAACAGTAACTGTGTAGAGGATGAGGCACACTTTGTCTTAGAATGCCCGTTATACACTGATATGCGGAAATCCTTTATCAATTCCTTAGAGTTAAAGAAGAAATATACATACTTGTCAAAATCAGAACGGCTCAAATATATCATGACATCTAAGCACTACGATGTAAATGAAAAGCTATGCAAATTTGTTCATACATGTTTCAAAAAAAGAGAGGAGATCCTGTAGATAGATCCTGTAGTTAGAGACGTAGCACAGAAGTGTAACACTTGTTTCTTCTGTTCCTGTACCTATAGTTATAGCACAGAAGTATAACACTTGTTTCTTTTATACATGTACCTATAGTTATAACACAGAAGTGTATCTTGATCTTGATCTTGATCTTGTACTGCACAACGCCCCTCAGTTGGGGCCAAACGTGCAGGGGGAGTGCGCTGCGCTATTGCTGTCTTAGATGTTGAAGAACAGCCTCCTTGAACTTCTTGGGTTCTGCTGTATCAGTGATTGCTTGTGGTAGACTGTTCCAGTCTCTCACAGTTTGTGGAAAGTATGAATATTTGTAACAATCCTTGTTGTATGTTAATGGATTGTATGCGTTGGAATTAAGGTGACGCGATTGGCGCGGGAGGGGCGATAGCAGAGTTTCGACCGGTAGTGATGTTTCGAAGTGTCGTGCTTTTTGTAAAAGTGTAAGTCTATTTACTGTTCGTCTGTTCTTTAATGTATCCCACCCTAGGTCTGTAACCAATTTGGTAGTGCTAGTGTATGTGTCATAAGTATTTGTGACGAATCTGGCTGCTCTTTTTTGTACTGATTCGAGCTTCGAGATGTGTTCTTTGTAGTGCGGGTCCCAAGCGGCACTAGCATATTCTAAGTGGGGTCTGACTAGGCTTATATAAGCATTCTGCTTAACTGGTTTGGGACAGTTGTAAAGATTACGTTTGATAAAGCCTAGCGACTTATATGCTTTAGAAGTGGTGTAGTTAATGTGCTGTGACCAAGAGAGTTGGTTGTTTAGAGTAACTCCAAGGTATTTGTGGTTCTTAGTTTCAGCTAGTGTGTGGCTCCCTAGTTTGTAATCAAATATTCTAGTTTTACGTTTGTGGGTATAGCGCATGACATGGCATTTGTCGGGATGTAATTCCATCTGCCAGTTGCGTTGCCATGCGTCTAGTGTGTTTATATTGTCCTGTAAGAGGGCGTGGTCGTTAGCATTATTTATCTCTCTGTAAATAATACAATGATCAGCAAATAGCCTGATATTAGAGTTGAGGTTGTCAGCCAAATCATTTATGTATATCAGGAACAATAGGGGTCCTAAAATAGTACCCTGAGGTACTCCAGAAGCTACTTCTGTCCAGTCAGAGTGTTCCCTCCCAACTACAACCCTTTGTTTACGTTTTTTTTAGAAAGTTGGAGATCCATTGGAGGAGCTTGCCTCTGATACCGTAATTTTGTAGTTTTACAAGTAGACGGTTATGGGGTACCTTGTCAAATGCTTTAGCGAAATCGGTTATTACCATATCAGTTTGTGATTTGGAATCCAAGGAAAGGGCTAAATCATTTGTCGTTTGGATAAGTTGGGTCTCGCACGAACGCTTCTTTCTAAAGCCATGTTGTTTTTCCGATAAAATATCATGTTTGTCAAAATGGTCCATTATTTGAGAGTGGATAATATGCTCCATAACCTTACTACAAACACAGGTAAGTGAAACGGGACGATAGTTAGAAGGATCTGTTCTATCGCCTTTTTTGTAGAGGGGGGTAATGTTGGCATGTAGCCATGGAGACGGGATT
Source organism: Branchiostoma belcheri (assembly GCF_001625305.1). Classification (NCBI taxonomy): domain Eukaryota; kingdom Metazoa; phylum Chordata; class Leptocardii; order Amphioxiformes; family Branchiostomatidae; genus Branchiostoma; species Branchiostoma belcheri. The sequence continues at coordinate 449,347 of NW_017803302.1, read as the reverse complement.
TCACCTGATTCCAGCGATTTCTGGCAAATGATGGTTAAAGCCGGGGCAATCTCTGCGGCTGCTTTTTTGAGAATTCTTGCTGGTAGGCCATCAGGTCCACTAGCTTTGTGTGGATTTAGCTCTTTCAGGAGCTTAATAACTCCATTGACATTTAATACTTGTTTCTTCTATACGTGTACCTGTAGTTCTCCAACTTAGTGCATTTGGCCCATGTGGGGCGTGAATATGCAATAAAGTTCATTGTCATTCATTGTCATTGTCATTGTTACCTGCAGCTGATGATGTTATTTCTCATTCGTCAGTATGTGGAGGTGACCTGACGGCTCCTTCTGAAGGCCCTGTGACGTTACTCAACTATCCCGGTAACTATGGCGACAATGAAAACTGCGAGTGGACGATCACTGTACCAGAAGGAAGAATCATTCGCCTCACGTTTGACAGTTTCAACACTCAGAACGGTTATGACGTTCTCACCATCTACGATGGAGCCAGTGATAATGCTGCAGAGATAGAAATGTAATCATTATTATTTATTTGTTTCAGACACCCACTGGCCCGCCATAATTAGACATGCACTAGAGGAAAACCTATGTACATACAAAACACACACATAAAAATGAAGTCTTATTTAAACAGACGCTGCGGAGGTTTGTGAAGTATGAGTTGCGATAGAAGGAAACCGACTTTTAAAAAGTACAGACTGAGCACTATTGTTAGAATGAATGAATGAACTTTATTGCTCGACAGTTGTACAATAGACTTATTGTATTGCTCACATTGTTATTGTTGCCACCATTGTACAGTAAGAAATACAATAAGGCTATTCTAAGCAACTACTACAGAAAAACATTTGAACTTAAACTTGGTATTGACAAGATATGCGTTACGCGTTTTACAGTACTTTCTCTATTTTGTACGACACCACATATATGTATGGGGTCGGGGGTATGACTTCAGTACATTCAAAATATCCGTGTTTGTCTTTGGGAAAAGTTTACTAGCTTTGCATGTGTTTCGTTAATTTTGTTTATCTGTAGTATAGGCAAACAAGTCATTAAAAATAGTATTCATCTTCAACAGTTTCTTGACATGAGGGATATTGTCTCTGGTTACCTGGTATATTATTATAACCACCTTTTTTCCATTTCCAGCTTGTGCGAACTGATTCTTAATTTGGTAATGTTAACTATAAAGGCCTTGTGCCATCTGACAACAAAGGTATCAGTCAGGTTAAAAACAAACATCTCACTGGAACTACAACTTCTAAGCAGATCGGAAAAACATAAACGACCCGTGATAAGGACTTAAGTTACACATTTTATGTTCCTTGAATCTACACAAAATAATAATGATGACCAATCAACACGGAATATTCAAGCCACTCTAAACGCTCTGAATAACAAACAACATTCCCGAAGCTTGGAATATTACAATAGTTTGTGCGTCAAATAGTAATTGCCCTTATTTTTTTTTATAATGCCTAGGTTAACCGGTGACCAATGGCACATTACCCCCATCATCAGCACAGCTAACACGATGTTCCTGAGGTTTACATCTGATGAGCGTTTCAGCCGTCAGCACCGTGAGGGGTTCCAGTTCTCCTACACAAGTAAGATCTTTGGCTACACTTCTCAAATTGACAAGGTCAATGATATCATTTTGTATGCTGGTTAATATGAACTGTGTTTGTGGCAATTTTGGGGTCCAGAAGATGCGAAAAATTATGTAAAGGATGCAAATTATGTAAATGACGCTTAATTGACATGGTTAATAATAAAATTTGAAAATCACATTGGTATACACTATAGGACTTCTAGTCTGTAATCTGTGCAATGTATGGGAAGTGGAACATTAATATATAAAAATAATGCAAATGTACACAAAATTGTAGATCTATAATAAATGACAAAGGAAGGAAATCCAAACCTTTACATTGTTTTGTTCCAGGCAGAACTGCAGGTCAATGCTGGGATCCCGGTGTGCCGGCCAATGGGAACAGGGATAACAACAGTAACTTTACATCAGGACAGACAGTCAGGTACACCTGTATGGACGGGTATCAGCTGTGGGGGACTGCTAATATAACCTGCCAGCCGAACGGAACTTGGAGTGGTGCTACACCAACTTGTGGTAATGAATTAAGAACTAGAGTTCCGTGATCTCACACGTTCGCCAAATGATGTTAATCTTTATGGCTGACAAATATAGATGTAGATTATTCCCCCTGATTGTGCAAATAGGATCCTCATTTCCATGAATTGTATTAGTCTTCATCATATTCTCAACCAAAAGTCTTATGTAAACAAAGTGTCATTCTACCATTTCTTTATAAATTATGCAAATAAGTTCCTGATAATACATTATGTTTAATGATGTTTACCTTCACTGAACTTTCACATACCACAAGTATGAAATTCCAGGTAGTTATTACAGAATTATAACATTTTCTCATTATTTATGCAAATCAAGTCCTCATTTACATATTCAATATCTGCCTTTGTTTCTCTCCTTCTCAATTACCAATGTCACAAGCTTCAATACTCCTATCATGGAATGCAGCTGATTTAAAGAATCTCCTCATAAAATATGCAAATCACATCCATATTTGCATAATTGTCACAAATATATCAAGCATCGCGTAAGCTATCTACATACCAAAAATCATGAGGATCCGTCAACCGGTTCTTGAGTTATGCTCTTTTGAATATCTTAAAACAGATAGCGCTGCAGATCCAGAGTAAGCCGCTAGGGGGCCCAAACTCATGTCACTTTTTCCCTAGCACAAGAGCTACCTATCATCTAAATATCGTCACCCTAGCATGTCTAGATCATGAGATATCAAAACCGGACGTTCAGCTACAGTACCATAACAAGCCGCCAGGGGACCCAAAATTTAATCAGTTCGAGCTCTCATCAAGACTACCAAATATCATGATGATCCAATTAAGGTCGCAGTACACAGTATTTATGGGCGAACCCCATAGTCAAAAGTAGTCCGGCAGAAAGTAGTGCTGCACAATACTAGAGAAAGGGGTAGAGATTCTTGTGTGTACGCCAGCGAGGCGGATACTGCGGTGAATGGTAGTGGAATACGTCAGGTTTGAGACTGTAAAAGTTTAATTTTCATGTTCGTTCGGTTAGCGTAGATTCGCGCCTTGATACTGTCACTGCCTAGTGCAGTGCGTTTGCTGCAATTCCGTGACCTTCCGCATAGCGCTTTTAAAAGGTTGCGTCACGAGTGAACGTGCCGACAAACTCTAGCCCCTTTTCACACATTTTGTACATTATACCTTGAACTCAAACATATTCAACTCCTGTAAGTTACTTTTGCACTCTACTATATTTTTCACCGCGTCGAAGTAGGTCACATCTGGGTTCTTAAGAGGGTCTGCATGGGGGGTCCTGGCAACGGTTAACGGTAAATTCAGCAGGGCCGATAACGCTTAACGGTAAATTCTGAACGGTCGGCAACGCTTAACGGTAAATTGACTGGCATTTTTATTCGAGATGCACTAGATTTGGTATCTGAATTTTTGCGAAAGTGATTGACAAAATTAGGTATAACATGTATTAAAAAATGAACTATGCATTAAAGGTTAAAGGTATTTCACACTATATTGTTCCCCGTGTTTCCCACCTTCCCTGTCCCCCGAGTGCGTCCACAAATGAATGTGACTCCGAGTCAGCGCGGCCAGCGGTCCAGGCAGCTTGAATTTTTTTTTCGCCTGCCAAGGTTCATCATCCGCAATCTAGGGGGGGGGTGTCCGGTGTATGCTCCCACGAAACTTTTTGATTTTCGAGCCTTCAAAAACACAATTTCCCGCATTTTGAGAGGAAAATCATGGTGTCGGTGGTCCTTTGGATGTTTTCCTTTTTTTTGCTAATTTTTGTTTGTCTGTCAAGGTTGACGGATTGGCTTTAAAACGCCGCAAAGTTCCGGTAATTGACGGAAAACTGGTGCTGGCTAGAAGGAGACCGAGCGCTGAAGGCGAATTTAGGGGGGTCCGGGGGCATTCTCCCCCGGGAAATTTTGTATTTTTAAACCCTCAATGATGCATTTTCCTGAATTTTGAGAGGCATTTTGAGGTTTAGGCGTAACGAAGAATTATTCATTAACGCTTAACGCTGAATTTACGATGACAAATAACGCTTTACGTAGAATTAAAACGACGGATAACGCTTCACGATGAATATACCAATAACGCTTAACGTTGAATTAGAGCGGGTCGGCAACGATTAACGGTAAATTAAAATAGCCCATAACGGTTCACGGAAAAGGGCATGCAGGCCCTCTTCTTAACTATAGAAATGCCCATAGGCCGGAAACTGTGTACTGCTACCTTAAGCTTTCTCGAGTTATGCTGCTGACAGACACACACACACACACACACACACACACACACACATTCAGACATACACACGACCAGGAAAACATAACCTTCTCCAATTCTTGGCGAAGGTAATAAAACTATTATATATTGACGTTAGGGTTAGAACTTCTGGTTTACGGTATACATGCGTACACATGTAACATTGATCATCATGTTCAAAGTATTTTTAATGACTTAACAACTTGAAGGTTTAGTAGTACGGTATCCCCAGGATGACCAAAATAGCCCGTTCTGAAGAAAGTTAACCCAATTCCAATCGTTACGGGAAAGGTCACCCAATGATCAGAGGTGCTTTTAAGGCCGGCCCTCTTTCACTCCTAAACTACTTATAATCATCGCGTGATCACTAAATATTCAGATGATCGTCTAATAGCAAAAATACGGCCGTAACCGTCTTATGTAATTGTACAACGTACAATGGGACCGCATTTTAGATGCCATATTACTGTGTAGACATAAGAAGAATACTTTGCGTTCCTATAAGCAATGGCACCTGTGCTATGCAGTGTGAACCAGTCAGAACATGGACGAAAGGCGACCAAGTTTCGTTGAAATCTCTGTACTTGACTAGGTAAGCAGCTGTTTTTTGTTTGAAAGGAACCTAGTCCGCGCGATACGCATCGTACGTTATTACTTTTGATCTTGGCAAGACTAGGTCACGCAAAGGACGGCGGGAACAAACCATTGTTCTTCACAGTTAGTTCGATCGCATTCGCGAACCCGCTAATCGAATGAGTAGAACCGTCGTCAGAGAGCTAACTCTGAACTTCCCCCTGAACTTCCGAAAAATTGTCTTCACTTAATAATTGCATATCAATCAATAGTTTGTGCTTATAAACCTGCATTTCTCCTCTGGTCTCTCAGTCACTGACGAAAGATAGTGGATACTAGCTGTAACGTCTGACCGTTTCCAAAATCATATCAAGTTGCTTGAGTAACTTAATTATGCAAATGAAGGCTACATTTGCATGATTAAGTAGGAAATTCTGTAATTACAGTGCTTTACAGTGTAATACTTTCGTACATGTGATGTATGTAATCTTTGGCAGGTGAAACATCAACAGATACCAATTATGCAAATAATGACCTAATTTGCATAATCAAAGTGAAAAGTTTACGATTTTTACGTGTCGTACTTAACCCTATCTAGACCGGGCTTTTTTGGGCTTCGTGGGACCGGGGGGGGGGGGGCTCATTCGGCCCCCCCCTCAGAACTCGCGAACGGTATATCGTATGACCACCAAATTTTCAGAGGATGGTGTACTATTAAAAATTTATCATAAGTACAATTTTAATGTCGTTATGACGTAATATGACGTCATTATGACGTCATTAATGTGATTTTATTGGCCAAAAGCGTATAGATAGGTTATTCCCTAAAACTCAATGGTATACAATGTGACTTTAACAAAAAGTAGTTCAGAAAAGAATATTAGGGTGTACTATGACTCATGTTGCCCATAGCAACACCAGTGACGTCATAAAATGACGTCATGCATATTAAAGCTATCCGCCATCTTGAATTATAAAACACGAATTCTGAAAATAGTTTTTTTCCAAGATAAAGGCTAAAATACA
>NW_017803302.1:410384-443235 GCF_001625305.1 Branchiostoma belcheri | reverse complement strand
CAATTTTTGACAATCTACAGCGTTACAAATCTCTCTGTAGCATTTAGAATCATCTGCAAACAGTGCTACAGTGGAGTTTGCTGCAGTGATGGGTAGATCATTGTCATTTCCTAAGACTGTGCTGGATCTTCAGTCAGATCCCGGCTGTCACGGGCGTTTCGTCCCTTATATCTGATACGCCTCTGGTCGGCGGGTGGACGTCTCCGCCCTGCCTCCAACACAGTCGTCTCTGCTCTTCCAACGTCTGGTCTTCCTTCTAATCCAGATGGAGAAACTGCTCTTCTCCACTTCTTCTGCCACTGATCGAACAAACTGGGACTGGGCTTTCCCCCTAATCTGAAAGTCTCTGCACAAGCGCATCAGGGAGGTCCCTGCAAAGCCACGAACGCCCACCTCCACTGGGTAGAGGTTGGTCCTCCAACCGTTCTGTCTGCACTGCTGAGCTAACTCCTCATACTTCAGCTTCTTCCTCTCATGGGCACTTTGAATGTTCTCCTCCCAAGGTATGGTCAGTTCCACTATGACCACTGACTTCTGGTCTGCTGACCACATGACAAGGTCGGGTCTTAAGGATGTCTCACATATGTCTTCTGGGAAGCAAAGTTGTCTGTCCAAGTCTACCAGAAGCTTCCACTTTCCTCGGCTTGCTTCTTGGTGCTGCTTCCTTCGGCCTCTGCCCTCCTCTTACAAACTGAATGGGCTGCCATGATGTCTCCGTTCCTGCGGATTCCCTCCTTACATTCTCCAGGGTTATGGCAATCTGTCTAAGAGCTCTGAGAAAGAAAATATGATGACGTCATCCGTAAGGTCCATAAATCATATCCATAACCCTTTTGTACCCAGGTATCAATATTCAGTACAACTACAACTCTTTCTAAATTTCTTTGTGACAAAACGATGGAAAAGTAAAATGCCAAATTAACCAGTGAGGAAATAACATTCCGAGATCTGGCGATTTTTAAAAACAATTTATTAACCTGTACATGTCACGTCACTTATTTGGCTACTATCTATCTATGTTAGGATGCCCTACGGTTGTCCTATATGGCGGCTCCGACACTCTGCAGGCCTCTAGGATGACGTCCTACACCATGACGGGACACACCTACGGTGACCGGCCCGTGTACTACAGCAGCGTCAACTGCAACTACCTGTATTACCACAAGCCTACCATGGAGTGGTGCGTGGGACCGCAGTTCTACAGCAGTTACGTGCGCGTCAGGGACTCCGCCCTCTACGCTGACCAGATCAACGGGACGTTCCGTCTGTGGAACGGGACGTTCCTTCTGTGGGACCGCCAGGGGCAGTGGATAGAGAACCCGGATGTGAAAATCGCTTGCTCTGGTTCGTAAAACCTACTATATTTGATGACCACATGCAAATGGATCCGACAAAGTCTGATCCCCAACATTTAATAGAAGAAGAACTTTATTGCACGACAACTGTACAGGGTACATTGCATGGCAAATAAGTAACAATAGGTAGTAAAACTTAACAAACTTAATAACTTATATATAGAATGAAAGAATGAGGGTTAACCCTCAAACACCCGAACGGGGTCCATTTGGACCCCAGGCGTATATTTTTATGTGCTATTTGAACATTTTTGATCCAAAAAAAATTCCTCCCGTGACTTTGTCGATAAACCTCTTCTTCAACTTCTCTTAAATGTTTTTTGGAGATCGGCACAAATTTGTAAGAATAACAACGGGAAGTCTGATGTAAGACGTCTGGGGTCCAAACGGACCCCAGCCATATTTCCCCCTTCCTACACACAAAATGGTTTGTCTATGTCCTCAAAATGTCTTTAAGGAAGCATTATTGCTTTCATATTATGCAGTTTGCCAAGTAACCTCAGGAGTCATTTCATCAGGTTTTAGAGGTTATTACATTTGACCATAATATGAGGTCAAAGGTTAACCCCATGTTCATGCCTGCAGGCCTCATCCTTCTTTTTGCATAAATTATGATAATGAGTTGTAATATTTTGCACTTAATCATGCCAAATTATACCCCTTGGTATGTTTAACTAATATATGTACAAAGATCACTGAAAGAATGCAAAAAAAAGAATAAAAATTTGAAAGAAACAAAATGGGGACCATTTGGACCCCGTTCGGTCATTACCGTCACAAAAAAAGGTCGGGTGTTTGAGGGTTAAAAGTTAGCTTAGGCTTTTCAATCAGGCGGAGTTATTTATGGGTACATGTGACAGCAAATCAGTATTCTTTCTAATAGCAAAACAGTCTTTTATGTATCTCCCTATTCTTGCATTGTGTGGGCTATAGCATTTAAATATATAATCAAATCTATCTGTAGCAACAAGTCTATTGAAATCTGTCGTATTTGAAGTGAGAAATTTGAATAGCTTATCACGTAGTACATCATATCTAGAGCATTCCATTATAAAATGAAATTCATCTTCGATTTTCTGTGGGCAAAATGGTCAGGGGCTACATTGTAATATCTTCCTGTTTCTATATTCAATTTGTGACTGCTGATTCTTAGCTGTGTTATTGCTTTACGGATTTCAAAATTTTCTATATCATAAAGGTATTTTTCTTGNCTCCTTCTTTTTGCATAAATTATGATAATGAGTTGTAATATTTTGCACTTAATCATGCCAAATTATACCTCTTGGTATGTTTAACTAATATATGTACAAAGATCACTGAAAGAATGCAAAAAAAGAATAAAATTTGAAAGAAACAAAATGGGGTCCATTTGGACCCCGTTCGGTCATTACCGTCACAAAAAAAGTTCGGGTGTTTGAGGGTTAAAAGTTAGCTCAGGCTTTTCAATCAGGCGGAGTTATTTATGGGTACATGTGACAGCAAATCAGTATTCTTTCTAATAGCAAAACAGTCTTTTATGTATCTCCCTATTCTTGCATTGTGTGGGCTATAGCATTTAAATATATAATCAAATCTATCTGTAGCAACAAGTCTATTGAAATCTGTCGTATTTGAAGTGAGAAATTTGAATAGCTTATCACGTAGTACATCATATCTAGAGCATTCCATTATAAAATGAAATTCATCTTCGATTTTCTGTGGGCAAAATGGTCAGGGGCTACATTGTAATATCTTCCTGTTTCTATATTCAATTTGTGACTGCTGATTCTTAGCTGTGTTATTGCTTTACGGATTTCAAAATTTTCTATATCATAAAGGTATTTTTCTTGTTCATAACATTTTTTTTGATTTTTCAAGATATGATAGTTCTGAATTATTTCTAATGCAACTAAACCAGTCTTGTATGTGAGAGTCATGTAGCCGCTGGCTAAGTTGGTGGACTATATAATCAACTTGATAACGATCCGGTTTCATCCATATGTGCCCAAGGCCCTGATAATTAAGAATATCTTTTACATGATAATATGTGTTACTATGTAAAGTTTAGCTTTTTTCATAAAATAAAGAAACATTAAAGGACGAAATGGTAAGGTTGTTCCAAAATAGATTGTTACGATCAAACCGTAAGATATCAATTTCTTTTCATTTTAAAACCTGGTTGCCTAGAATTCGAATATATGAATATATGATATGCTAAATATTCTGATAACCCTATAAGCACATATACGTTTCATCTTTCTGTATAATATGTAACAATATCCTATCATTGTTAAGTTATGTCAATGTAATTGTTGTAAATTTTAACATAAAATCTGTACTAGTCTAGTGCATAAGCGATGTTACGTATATGCAGAGCAATACATTTTTATTTGTGTGTACACTAGTAATTGTAAAAGCTGCTTAATTCAGCCTCTAGGCTGCACAAAAAATCTTTCAATTTGCTGTATTATGTCTTTGCAAGAATAAACCAGTCACATATAGACCCTTTTTTGTAATATTCCTTTTGAGCTTACAATCGCGGCCACATAGAGTCTGCATCTTTATCCTTATTCGTTTCAGATGACGTCCCGGCTGACGTGGTAGTTTTACAATCGGTAGGGGGCGCTACAAACTGTGCGAGGGTCCGTCTGCACGGAGATGCCGACTTCCTACCCTCCCTCGTGACGATCTACAACACGACGACCTGGGAATTCACCAGAACAGACCACACCAGAAGCGGCAGACCTATCTACGTTAGTGACACAGACAGTCGATTCTTTCTCGACTTCAACGAATACGAGCTAATGTGGTTGGTAAGACGCACGACCGGCTTAAGCAGAGACTCCGCTTTTGTCCGGAACTGCGCCATGACACCTGACCAGATCAGGTCACCGTGGGAACTGTGGGACGGAAGCCAGTTGCATGTCGTCTGGTCAGTTACTGCCAGCTGTGTTGGTACGTGTCGTATATCATACATTCGCCATTGAGGTTATGTTTTCGGTAGCGTTTGTCTGTGCGTGAGCGCGCGCGCGCGTGTGTGTATGTGCATGTATGTGTGTGCGTGTGTGTATGTATGTATGTATGTATGTATCTGTGTGTGTGTGTGTGTGTATGTGTGAGTGCGTGTGTGAGTTTGTGTGCGTGTGTGTACATGTATGTGTGTGTGTGTGTGTCACTATGTGTGTGTATGTGTGTGTGTGTGTGTGTGTGTGTGTGNAAGGAAGCATTATTGCTTTCATATTATGCAGTTTGCCAAGTAACCTCAGGAGTCATTTCATCAGGTTTTAGAGGTTATTACATTTGACCATAATATGAGGTCAAAGGTTAACCCCATGTTCATGCCTGCAGGCCTCATCCTTCTTTTTGCATAAATTATGATAATGAGTTGTAATATTTTGCACTTAATCATGCCAAATTATACCCCTTGGTATGTTTAACTAATATATGTACAAAGATCACTGAAAGAATGCAAAAAAAGAATAAAATTTGAAAGAAACAAAATGGGGACCATTTGGACCCCGTTCGGTCATTACCGTCACAAAAAAAGGTCGGGTGTTTGAGGGTTAAAAGTTAGCTCAGGCTTTTCAATCAGGCGGAGTTATTTATGGGTACATGTGACAGCAAATCAGTATTCTTTCTAATAGCAAAACAGTCTTTTATGTATCTCCCTATTCTTGCATTGTGTGGGCTATAGCATTTAAATATATAATCAAATCTATCTGTAGCAACAAGTCTATTGAAATCTGTCGTATTTGAAGTGAGAAATTTGAATAGCTTATCACGTAGTACATCATATCTAGAGCATTCCATTATAAAATGAAATTCATCTTCGATTTTCTGTGGGCAAAATGGGCAAAATTTGGTCAGGGGCTACATTGTAATATCTTCCTGTTTCTATATTCAATTTGTGACTGCTGTTATGTCAGTTATGTCAATGTAATTGTTGTAAATTTTAGCATAAAATCTGTACTAGTCTAGTGCATAAGCGATGTTACGTATATGCAGAGCAATACATTTTTATTTGTGTGTACACTAGTAATTGTAAAAGCTGCTTAATTCAGCCTCTAGGCTGCACAAAAAATCTTTCAATTTGCTGTATTATGTCTTTGCAAGAATAAACCAGTCACATATAGACCCTTTTTTGTAATATTCCTTTTGAGCTTACAATCGCGGCCACATAGAGTCTGCATCTTTATCCTTATTCGTTTCAGATGACGTCCCGGCTGACGTGGTAGTTTTACAATCGGTAGGGGGCGCTACAAACTGTGCGAGGGTCCGTCTGCACGGAGATGCCGACTTCCTACCCTCCCTCGTGACGATCTACAACACGACGACCTGGGAATTCACCAGAACAGACCACACCAGTAGCGGCAGACCTATCTACGTTAGTGACAAAGACAGTCGATTCTCTCTCGACTTCAACGAATACGAGCTAATGTGGTTGGTAAGTCGCACGACCGGGTTAAGCAGAGGCTCCGCTTTTGTCCGGAACTGCGCCATGACACCTGACCAGATCAGGTCACCGTGGGAACTGTGGGACGGAAGCCAGTTGCATGTCGTCTGGTCAGTTACTGCCAGCTGTGTTGGTACGTGTCGTATATCATACATTCGCCATTGAGGTTATGTTTTCGGTAGCGTTTGTCTGTGCGTGAGCGCGCGCGCGCGTGTGTGTATGTGCATGTATGTGTGTGCGTGTGTGTATGTATGTATGTATGTATGTATCTGTGTGTGTGTGTGTGTGTGAGTGCGTGTGTGTGTGTGTGAGTTTGTGTGCGTGTGTGTACATGTATGTGTGTGTGTGTGTCACTATGTGTGTGTATGTGTGTGTGTGTGTGTGTGTGTGTGTGTGTGTGCGCGCGCGCGTTTGTGTGTGTGTGTGTGTGTGTCTTCTGATATCTCTTGATCTGGACATGCTTGGGTCATGAATTTTTTTGTCTTCTCGCAAAAAGTCGTTTAAGCTTGGTCCCCTTAGCACCTTTTCTATAACTGCTAGGAAGAACCGGCTTTCTCTCGTAGTAATTGTACCATTTCCTACCTAGAGGTACTATATATCTTGTGTTATCTTTACAATTAGCCTGTCCAGAGCTACCGTTCCAACCAACGGCAACAGGACAGAAGGCCAACTCCACGGAGACACAGTCACCTTTTCCTGTAATGAAGGCTACGAACTGATCGGTCCTGAAAAACAGAACTTGCCAGACCAACCAGAGCTGGTCCGGTGAACAGCCAAAGTGCTCTGGTAGGTGATAGCTTTTAACACTATGGTACATATATATTGTAATTGTCTATTTGGATTAATAATCAGTTTACAATATACAGTACAATACGTTTTAACTATGCCCAGCTCCTTTTTTAGATAACGCAATGCTGGCGACAAAAATATCTACAAGTCTCTTGTCATGGAAATTAATATACTATGTTCTAGTAACGCTTTGTTGTTATTATCATTGTCCAATGAAATATGTTCATTGCCCTGACGTCGTTTTAATGTATTGCAGGAAAACTCTGCCAACAACTGATGGCACCTTCTAACGGCAACATCAGCGGCGGCAGTTCTTATGGGGACGTCGTTACGTATTACTGTGACGCTGGATACGAGATCAGCGGCGATGAAGAACGAACTTGCCAGTCAGACCAGACTTGGAGCGGCACGCAGCCTTCATGTGTCCGTGCGTGGTTTCCTTAAGTTTATTACCTTCGCCAAGAAGGTTATGTTTTCAGTAGCGTTTACCCGTCTGTTTGTCTGTGAACAGCATAACTCAAGAAGCTTAAATATGCATTGTCATGAAACTTGGTAGGTGGGTAGGTCTTTATAAGAGCTAGAAATGATTAGATTTTGGCCCCCTGGTGGCTTCCTAGGTACTGCAGAAGAACTTCCGGTTTTGACTTCTCATGATCTAAACATGCTGGGGTCACCAATTTTTTGTGGTAGATAGCTCTTGGGTAGGGAGAAGTGGCATGAGTTTGGGCCCCCTAGTGGCTTGTTGTGGAACTGCAGGAGCATTAGTTGAAATACGTTTGAAGAAGAATAACTCAAGAACCAATGGACGGATTGTCGTGATTTTTGGTATGTAGGTAGCTGAAGTGATGCTTAACACAATCAGATGACAATTATGCAAATCAGGTGTAAATTGCATAATTAATGAGGACATTCTATCAATCTACTTTGTTCGATAAGTAATAGATAGAGCACGGTTTGAGGCTGACTATGAGGATTTAGAACTGCCCCGCCCACCAAGGGGATTTCATGTCTCCCGAGGCCGGAGGCCGAGGGTGACATGAAATCCCCGAGGTTGGGCGGGCAGTTCTAAATCCGAGTATTCAGCCTCAAACTGTGCTCTATCTAACTTAGAGCACTTCTAGGTCCCCGAAGTTGATCAACTCCATCCACTAGAACTTGATTGTGCTTTATAAATCTTTGTTTAGTGTCACTTTTTGTCTTGTTTCGAGGAGTTGTTTGGTTGTCCATCTGGGCTGATTAACGACCGCTAGGTCGTTAATCAGCCCAGATGGACAGCCAAACAACTCCAAGAAGAGTCAAACCATGTGTGGTGATGAGCCGGTCAGTCTCCTCTGATTCCCCAGGGCAGAAAGCTGGACACTGCCATTGGCCAGTTGTTGTTTCCATGAAAATAACAATGGGCGGGTCCAACATAGTGTAATTTATTTGGTTAGTTAGAGTACCTCTGTCCCTAGAGAGGGACCAATTCCAGCTCACTGGTTGGCTGAGAAGAGGGTGGCTGGTTAGTTAGTGCACCTCTACCCCAAGGGAGAGAGGTGCACTAACTCACAAGTATGCTACTATGTGGATATAATCACTAAAAATCCAGGATCCCTATTGGCTGAGGGGACCTAGCAGTGCTCTAATAGGACTATGAAATACTTGTGACATGTAATTGAGAACGAAAAAAAACATCTGAGGATATATATAAGTTTGTTAAGTTTTACTACCTATTGTTACTTATTTGCCATACAATGTACCCTGTACAATTGTCGTGCAATAAAGTTCTTCTATATTATGTAAATGAAGCCCTAATTTGCAGAATTAGGGTAATTCTTATAATTTCATAGTTGTAACTGCTGGGATTTTCATACTTGCCACATTTGGAAGTTAAGTGAAGGCGAACTTGAATAAACATAATTTACCCAAATCATGACCTCATTTGCATAATTCATGAGGTGCTAAAAGCCTTTTTTTTTGTAAAAATAAGGCTGTCATTGGGTGGAGAACATGATCAACTGATAAAATCCATGCAAATGAGGCTATATTTGCAAAATCAATGATTAAAACTGTATTATTCATCAACCGCAAGGGTTAACCTCATTTGGCGAAGGTATGAAATCGTGGAACTCTTGTTTTCCTTGAAACTTTCGTCTACTTTTCAGATTTTTCCAAAGTGAAATATAGTTCTAAATTTTTGACGAACTGTTACAACGAATTTAAATTGTGTATTTGAGCCTCCCTAACATAGAAATAGCGGGTATCTTTTCCATAATTACTACTAATTCCCTGTCTAAAGTAGTTTCATGTAAAAAGTCAAAACATATGATCCAACACAAAGAAATCCTCTCACCTAGAGCTTTTGACCAGTCACTCTGATCTTCTTTAATAGACTAACCAAGTGAGACTTTGTCACGTGGCTTTTCTAAGGTGTGACTTGTTTATAGGATACCTTTGACCTAGTGTTGACGTCACAATTAAGAGACGCCACGTGGCAAATCTCACTGGGTCAGTTTACTGAGGAAGACCAGAGTGATTCGTCAAAAGTTGGTGACAAAAATATCTACAAGTCTCTTGTCAGGGAAATTAATATACATGTTCTAGTAAAACTTTGTTGCTATCATCATTGTCCAATGAAATATGTTCATTGCCCTGACGTCGTTTTTGTGTGTTACAGGAAAACTCTGCCAACAACTGATGGCACCTTCTAACGGCAACATCAGCGGCGGTATTTCTTATGGGGACGTCGTTACGTATCACTGTGACGCTGGATACGAGATCAGCGGCGATGAAGAACGAACTTGCCAGTCAGACCAGACCTGGAGCGGCACGCAGCCTTCATGCGTCCGTGGGTGGTTTCCTTAAGCTTATTTTCTTTGAAACTCTCGTCTACTTTTCAGATTTTTCCAAAGTGAAATATAGTTCTAAATTTTTGACAAACTGTTACAACGAATTTAAATTGTTTCTTTGAGCCTCCATAACATAGAAATACAACAAATGGTTTATTGGCCAAACATCACCCATGCAATCGCAGCCTTATAGTGCTGAATTGATGCAGGGTTTACAATCAGATAATACAAACGGTAATAATACACATAATAATACACATAATACACATGATACATATTTGTTCCACATTTTTGTGGAACTGCCGCAAGGGTCTGTGCGGCTGCCATTCGGCGCCAAAGGTGACCTCAACACGACTTTCCCCAACCGAAGTTAGGTACCCATTCACACATGGGTGGATTGAGGAAAGTCGTGTAAAGTGCCTTTCCCAAGGGCACAACGTCGGGGCGCATGTCCAGACATGCCCCCGGTACGACTCGAAATCAAACCCGGGTCTCCTGGTTTACAGTCGGATGATCTTCCAGTACGCCACCTGACGCCACATAGCGGGTATCTTTTCCATAATTACTACTAGTTCCATGTCTAAAGTAAAAAGTCAAAACATATGATCCAACACAAAGAAATCCTCTCACCTAGAGCTTTTGACTAGTCACTCTGATCTTCTTTAATAGACTAACCAAGTGAGACTTTCTCACGTGACTTTTCTAAGGTGTGACTTGTTTATAGGATACCTTTGACCCAGTGTTGACGTCACAATTAAGAGACGCCACGTGGCAAATCTCACTGGGTCAGTTTACTGAGGAAGACCAGAGTGACTCGTCAAAAGTTCTAGGTGAGGATATTAATAAATTCTTTGTGTTGGAACAAAATGGTTTAACTTTAAACACATGAATATTCACATTCATGTACAGCATTTCCAGAAGCTGAAACAGTGGGACTGTCCACCTTGCACGCGGTGATGATTGGTGTTGTGCCATCTGTGGTACTACTTGTACTGGGAGTAGTAGCAGGAATTCTGGGATACCGGCGAGGCAGAAAGAGACAAAGCGACGACCTTGAATTAGAAGAGTTTGACTTTCATCCCGATATTCTAGGTATGTGATATCATGGCATACTTGCAGTTTTGCCATTCTATTTTTCGGTACCAATGCGCAAAAATTAATGAGTAAATAGTCATGTTACATGTATGTTTTACAAAGAGGAATTCGAAGCACGTATTAATTAGAAGCTGCGTTGCTAAAAGCGTCCATGACTTTATCTATTCTGTAAGTATGTCGTTGATACAAATGCATATGTTTTGTATTCAATAAGACAGAAAAAGTGTGTATTATGATGATGAATACTGTTGTATTACACCATGAGCCCTATTTAAGACACTCATGATGTTGTTTCACTACTTTGTTCCCATAATTATCTACAGATTTGCACGGACCATCACCCCCACCTGCCCCGCCTGTGCCGGCTCGACCACAGTTCCGGGAGTACGAGGTAAACCCGACTGACCTGCGACTGAATGAAGAAATCGGCAGAGGTGCCTTCGGTATCGTCTTCCTTGCAACTTTAAAGAGAGCTGTTGATGGCCTTCTCACGGAACAAACAGTGGTGGCCAAAACTGTCCGTGGTAAGTCAACGCCAGCTGGTTATTATGATAATACTCTATCTTCATTAACGCTACGAGCTTCGTTTATTTATTTTGCCCCATGTTTAATGTCTGAAAGCATGGTACACAGCACGTAAGCAGAGAAAGTTAGTCTTTGGTGTGATCTGGCCCAAATGCAAAACACGCAATCTACCCCCTGTGCAATTGCACCGGTTAAGCTTCAGTAACTGTATCAACAGTGAAAGGTTTTTGTTTTTTGCAGAGAACGCGGGAGAAGAGGAGATACAAAATTTTATACAAGAGGTCGACACCACCATCACCCTGAGGCAGCACATCAACCTGCTCGGTCTGGTGGGCTGCTGTACGCTGTCTCACCCTCCCTACCTGGTGACGGAGTACATGCCGTATGGGGACCTCAAGAACTTCCTACTCAAGTGCAGGAAGGTACTTGTATATACCTCCCTTTTATAGTCGCGTAACTTAAATGTAGATATCTTTAAATTTCGTCTTATTCTGCCAGTAATTATGGTTAAACTATCAGAAAGATGCTGTCCCTATTTTGTTCATGTTTATGTTTGATGAATAATTGTAATCTGAATCTCATACAAATCTGCAACTAAAGTTTAAAAAACTACTTGTAATGTTATGTGCCACATTCGTGTTGTGATCAGCTAACCATTTAATCCTTTCAAGTATGGCTCGATAGATCTAGAAGCTGCTGGTGTATTTTACTTAATGTATTTTAATGTTTTTCTTGCTATGCAAAACTCAAGCAATAATTTGCTATTTCGAAGTTACCAAAAGTTAGTGTCTGAACATTAAATGTCCCTTTGGGGGGGGGGGCATGTCAGCCATTGTAATACCTTTTGATGAAGCGAACTTATTTTCATGCTGACTCTTTTCATGTAAATCTATAGTTGGGTGAGAGGCTCCAAGACAGCATGTATGACTTCGACGAGATGAAGATCTACCAGGTAGCACGGCAGATAGCAAATGGAATGGTAAGCAGACATCTACACACTATATTTTCACTGAGAACACACGCATGTATACTGTATTTATAAGACACAGTCTTGTAAACAGAATGAGCTAATAAAATGCACATATTAAATGTCTAAATGCTCCGAATTCTATCACGGACTGAAAAACACAATCTCGTCCTATAAAACACACTTTACAAGGAAGATTATTGCTTATCATATAGCCGGGTGACGTTGACCAATCAGAAGGCTCCATTCCACATTCCTTATGACGCCGTAATGTCACAAATGGAGTCAAAATCGGGTACTTATTCATCCCAATCCATACATTAAACAACCCTATAATCACCCGCATATGACCTCAGGTGACCCAATAGAACACGGCTCTAGTTCTAAAAAATCCAAAAATAACTTCAGTAGTGTTCCAATGACCTCGGGTGACTCCCATAAGAACACCTGTTCCCTGACTGTGACCCAGATAGAAGACATAGAACGTGAACTCTACCTAGTGACCTCAGGTGACTCCAGATGGAACTATGTTCTATTCTGCATGTGCAACGGGTAAATTGTACATCGTGTCACTTACTGCATCAGTTTGGATAGGCTATCGTGGAAGCTATATGATAATAGCGTTAATGTCCCGCCCTTTCTTTATATAGCAATAGATGCCAATTACCTTGTACAATTGTTGCACGATGTTTATACGAGAAAACTAGCGTGACTGGTCGAAAGCTCTAGGTGAGATAACTATTTTGTGTTGGATCAAAAGTTCTAACTTTAAACATGAACATCCAGGTTTATTTGTTTATGTTTGCTGACCATATTCACCTTCATTTTGAACTTTTTGAATTGCATGTTTTTTTTTACTTTCTCTCTCGAAACAGACGTACATTTCCCAGGCTGGTTACGTGCACGGCGACCTGGCTGCCCGGAACGTGCTCGTAGGAGAGAACCTGGTGGTGAAGATCGCAGACTTCGGCCTGACAACAGACATCTACGAGCGAGGCTACCAGCGGCAGGACGCGGAGCAGAAGATCCCCCTGAGGTGGATGGCACCGGAAAGGCTGATGCGAGAGGGCCGGTACACCAGCAAGAGTGACGTGTGAGTGCAGCTACTGCTTTGGGTTTTGTCTTTCCCATGTACATTTTAGGTTCCTACTGTAAATATATAATCTGGCAGCAAAACTATGCAAAAAATTGTCTCAGTATAAATTCTGATACATGAAAACCATAAAGCCATTACAGAAACTGTATTGAAGCGTTACAAAGATAATCTTCCTTGCATGCTATCAATTGCAGAAGAAGAAGTATTGCTTTGTGATTTTAGAATCGAATACATTTGCACAGATCTAGCTAGATACTCTTGATATGTTGAAAGCATTTTAGAACCAGCAGTGAGTGTTTGAAGTAGGTAGATATAACTAGCCCTATGCTGTATGTTATCTCCTGTCAGCTTTAGCAGAATTATTACACACTTTAAATTTTGCTAGTGGACATCCGCATGATAAAGGTAGATTCCTATCATGCTGCCCATTATACATTTTGCTTTGCATAATCCATGATCAAATCTAATTTTCACGCCCAGTTGGTCCTTCGGTGTGGTGCTGTACGAGATCGCTACGCTAGGGAACGTGCCCTATCCGGTTCTGGAACGCACGCTCCTGGAGGAACTCCGCACAGGGTACCGCGAACCAAGCCCGCCTGGCCTCAAACAAGAGCTGTACGTAAAAGAGAATTCTTTTTGATTTCATTTGTTTTTTCACTGATACACATGGTGGTTTCCAGAGGCCCTCTCCACATATAACAGTGACAGTAATGAGATGTGAAAAAAGACAAAAACCAATTTAAAGACAAATGGTAAACATAAAGCTCATGGACACAAATTATATATTTGATTAAGATAGAGATCATCGTGTTCCTTACTAGAAGAGTAGTGCACTAAATAATGTTGAATAGTTACTCTTTTTTTCATGCATAATGGTGGTGACAAAAATCCTGTGTCTTTGGTCTACTCCATTTAAAATCTTGTAACATTGTCAATCACCGATGACTTACACAATAAAACCAATAGGTACGACATGATGCTGCGGTGCTGGCAATGGGAGGAAGACGATCGCCCGGAGTTTGAGGAGCTTTACGAGGAGCTGGACGCTGTGGTAGAAACCATGGCCGAGGGTTATATAAAACCCGGTTCCGGCTCCCCAGTGGGGGGTCCGAATGAGGCAGCAGAAGCTCTTGAAACCGCGTACGACGTCCCAAAGTCGGGCCGGATGGGTACGCAACTCCACGTCACTGCAGACGTCTACATCAGCGAAGATCGTGTTGAAGTCGACTCACTCGCGTCCTCAAATGCAGAATCCAGTTCCGTACTAATAGAGAAGGATGTGGACTCTGATAATGATGTCCAAGTTAACAACTGCAAGGCCACGCAGCAAGACACCCTCTTGGAAAGTGAAGATCACGACCATTTACAAGTGGAATCCTCCCAACCCACCGGGTGCAGTAATTATGGATACCAATTTGACAGTTCCACCGACTCCGAGCTGCCAGTGACAACGAATGCACAGAAAAATGAAACCCCGGCTATAATTGAGGACAACTCCAGTGATGCTGAAGAAGAAAAGTTGAAGCCTCCAACAACAGAAGAAATTGTGCATTATGTCTAATGGCTTACTTTTACAGAAGTCTGTTCTGTATACAGGTCGCAAATAGGAAAATTCAAACTCTACTACTGGAAAAATTACGGACGTTTCGATTGACATCCACCACTCTTCTTCAGTGTCACTAATGAACTAACAGAACTCGATAAGGCATATGTGAGCAGCTGGAAAAAAACGGTTAAACATGACAAATGTCCATAAGGTCATTGATATGTTAAGTACATAGGTTAGTTCCTATGGTTAGACAACACCATAGGAACTGTTACTGTCCTTTAGGTTTTGGCAGGGCACGGGCCAATGTACTAGAGAGCTTTACACGCTTTATCTAGTAGTAGAGTTTGAATTTTACTATGAGTATTGTTTGGCTTTGAATTTTCCTATGAATATTGGTTACCTGGATGCCCAACCTTCATCAAAATATCTGCAGGTTGTATTACTGCTTTGTGAATGCATTTATGAACACGGAAAATGAATCATTTATATTGCCAACATATTTTGAATGTTGAATATTATCATTAGTTGATGTACAGTTTGCTGCATATGTTTTTCTTCTGGATAATTTCTTTGTAAAAGAAATACTAAACAGAGCAAAATAAACAGAGCTGCAGTATAGTTTGTTAGGAGAGACGTGAAGGTAAACATTAGGAATTTGCTTTGGAATTGTTACCTTTCAAGTCACCATTTAACATATACACATATATATATATATATAATGTATTATCCTAGAAGCTGCAATGGTATATGTATCAAATAGGTGTCGCTTTTGCATTGACGCTGTTACTTAGCAACATCATCAACCCATAGAGGCAGAAGAAGGGGAGCAGATGTTATCATCGTTAACCCTAAACAGTACACCTGGGGTCCGCGCGGACCCCAGCACTATATATTCTGTAATATCTTTTTTTGTTTCTAAAGATTTTTTTCTGAAATTTTAGGTCATTGTCACCCACAAAGTTGTCTCTCAATACAGTGCAGAAAACTCTGTTTCCCCCATTTATGAAAAAAATTATATCTGATTTTCTTTTGGGGTCTGCGCGGACCCCAGCCAGCTTTCGATCGTAATGTATACACTGGCGTTCTTATACATAACCTTATTTCTATTTTCATATGTTTTTATGCACTTATCGAATGGCTACCGAATTTTCATAGAATGGTGTAGTAATAGAATTAAATTTTAACAACTTTGGTGTAATTATGTCATATGACGTCAGAGCTAATAATATGGTCCCCCATATTGTATTTTGACCAATGACGTCATCAAATTAGCATATTTTATGAATATTAGATAATTTAACTTATCTTTAATTATGTAAGATGTTATTAATGTCAGAAAGGAAGAGTAATTTGATATAAAACTTAGAAATTTTTTATGTTTTCACCAAAATTACTGATATTTAAAAAACTGCCTGTCAGAAACCCGTTGCCATGGCAACACAAAAAAACAATAAATCACTAGTATCAAACTAATATGAATTTTTTCCCAGATACATTTTAGGAAAGGTCACCAAATTTGATGCTTCTAGAGCAAGCCGTTCAGGCGCTATCTGAGATTAAAGTTGGGCCTGAAAAGCCCCTTCGGTCTGAATAGGGCTTAAAATTGGATATTTTTAAAACCCACGTAAATCATTCTTTATTCATCGAATAAGAAATATACAAAGACTCCAGGCCATGCCAGCCAGTAATGACCGGACATGCAGGACAACATTAACAATGACAGCGACTATGACATACACAATTGACATTATATTGATCAAGCTTAGTGGCAAGAGGTTTAAAATCTGGGATTAACTATATATTAATTGGACATTATTAAAAGGGCATCTGTATTACTGTAGTAATTATTCTAAATAAAAGAATAACATTACAAAGAGTATATTGCACGACTTGTGTTGTTTGGCTAATTGCACTGTATAGGTCAGCGGCTATTGCACGAGTTACTGTTATTGCACGGCGTGTACGAGGTAAAACTATAATCACAGCACATCTACATCCCAACACGGTTCGTGTCTAGAGATCCAAATAGCATATGATGTTGTCAGTGCGGTACGACTAATGTAATTGAAAAAGTTTTTGGGTAGTTTGGACTTTACAGTCTTAAAGATGTTCTTAAGTCTACACTTGTTTTCTGGGGTGATCAGACCTTTGGAACCGACTTCAAAGCAGTTCAGGGTGGTGGTTATTCCTGCAGTTTCCAAGTCTGCCACAAGGGCCGCATATTTGTCAGTCTTATATATGTTCATGGCTTCGCTTAATGTTTTGTTCGAATGGAACTGTCAGTTCGTACAGATGTATGATGTTTTGTTCTGGCAGGTGAACGACTAGGTCCGGCTTCTGAGTCGTGGGTAATATGTGGACAGGAATGGTGCCTCCATTAGTTGTATATCCGTGCATGTCTGCATAGACCTGGGCGTTGGTCAGTGAAGGGTTGATGGATTCCTGGATGCTGTCCGTGATGTGTTTAAGTAATGAGTTGTGCCGGAATGTGAACCGACCTTGTTGGAGGGAGACATTACAGTGGTTCAGCACGTGGTGAAGTGTTTCTCGGTTGCCGCATAGTTTACACCTGTCACTGTTACGCTTTCCCCAAGTGGCCAAGTTACAAAACGTAGGGAGGGCATCAATCGAGGCACGTACTGCAAAACTAAGGATGCCCTTTGGCAGGTTGTATATAGCTGATTTCCAGGTGAGGTCACATTTCTCCTTTTCAAGGAGTTGTAACATTTGTCCTTGTTGTAACAGGCTTTTTTGGTGTTCGCTCCAGACTTAATGACGCATACCTGTGAGTTGCTGTTTAATCTCTTTACGGACTGATGCCCATTCTGGATCCTTTGCTGCGTTGGTGGCTTGTTGGTGGATTATGTGGCACTTTTCAAGACCATATTTCTTCAGTTTCCTTAAGTCCACTGAGATTCACGTTCCAGTTTTGCTTGTAGAGCAAGTTTCACTTTCTCGTCGGCCTTGAGCACAGACCTGCTGTAGGCCAGGGTGTGGGCCTCAAGGTACAGATCAGAGACGGTTTTAAAGTTTAGGCCTCTTGTGTTATACAGTACAGCGTTGGTGGCACTGGGTTGTACTTTGAGCCACGTTTTGATAGCCTTCGTGTGGACGGCGTCAAGCTTTTGTAGCTGGGTGTCTGTCAGGTCATGCACCATCAACAGGTACCTCCATGAAGGGAAAGCGTACTCCATGTAGACTCTGAGTTTGTATTCATTTCTTATAGCTGATGTGTTTATATTTTGAACAGTTGCAATTGTTTCTATCGTCTTTGCTGGTATCTCGTATGTCTCGTCTGTCTTCCCCAGGTAGGTTATGTAGCTACCAATGCATTTCTCCGGTGCGTCTTTTGTTGTTTTCAGTGGGTCCCCGTCAATGGTGAAGGTGATCTCCGTAGACTTGCCACTCACGATGGACATTGACTTGCACTTACGAGGCTTCAATCACAGCACGAAAACACATATTTAAGCCAACTTTACGAACTGCGTGAAGAGGTATTAAAGGCAGCGAAATATTTCAGCAGCCTTTACGACATCGGAAAGGCAACTAAAAGGGAAATATGGCCTTTCCGTCACCTTTCCACATGTGTAAATGTCACGTTAATATAAAGTGTTTCTTTCCGTAAGCTTTACATGGACTTAAAAATAATGTAAAGAAAGCATGCGGAAATGGGTTAACTAGAGGCATCTCAAAAGCCATACGATTTTTTTAATTTTTTTTAATAAAGTCCTTACCAACCTCACGCGACTAAACACAAGCATTTTATATATGCTTTTTTATCTTTGGTTTTACCTGAAATATTAGATATCTCCCATGATTTCTTGTTGAATCGCCGAAAAATTATTATGTCTTGTCATTTCTATATGTTTATGTCTCCAAAAACACACGGTTCCTTTCCTCGTTCTATAAACAAGCTTTCCGCCGACCTGGAGGCAAGTTCCCTCTATACAGTAAAGGCGTAGTTAAGCTACAGGAAATGTTGCGTTTCTTTTTCTTTTCTTACCGTCGCAAAGTTTTCCATAAATTGAAGCAATTGCCATGTTTGTCACTGTCACTTGAGAGCGTCCAAATATAACAACACACCGTGCCTGGTCCTTTCTACCATATCTGGCTTTCCAAAAACACAGTGTTTGATTCCAAAAATATACGGTTCCTTTCCTCCTTCTATAAACAAGCTTTCCCCCTATACAGTGTAGGCGTCGTTAAGCTACAGGAAATTTTGCGTTTCTGTGTCTTTTCCTCCCGCGTCGCAAAGCTTTCCCAAAATTGTAGCAAGCGCCATGTTTTTTCACACTTAGAGAGAGCGGAAAATGCAAAAACATATGATTTGTCCTTTCTATATAATATGTGGCTTTCCAAAAACATACTACACTGTATTACGGTTCCTTTCCTAGCTACTTCTGTAAACAAGCTTTCCGCCGACCGGGAGACATCTCCCCTTATACAGTATAGACGTCGTTAAGCTACAGGAAATACGTACGGCGCTGTGCTGAGATCTGAACATTTAGAACTCACAGAATATGTTTAACTCTAGACTGACAGATAAAACATTTTTTTCAAACCGAGATAGACTATAATACTGGGCAACTGTAGACTAGTTCAGTTGTCCTTTATATTGAACGATTCTTCCGTTATCAGCCAGGAACCCATAATTTCTCAGTCAACAACCCATACGAAGTTCACTACGGTCCGTGTCTATACGCACGGCGCTGTGCCGAGTTCCTGATATTTAGAACTCACAGAATATGTTGAACTCGAGACTGACAGATAAAATATTTTTCAAACCAAGATAGACTACAATACTGGGAAACTGTAGACTTCTTTAGTTTTCCTTTAGATTGAACGATTCTTTCGTCATCAGCCAGGAACCCATAATTTCTCAGTCAACAACCTACCCGAAGTTTACTTCGGTCCGTGTCAATACGTACGGCCCCGAAGTTCATTACGGTACGGCCGCGCGGTTCAATACGTACTGCGCTGTATATGTACTGAGTTCCTGAACATTTAGAACTCATTACCTTCGCCAAGAAGGTTATGTTTTCGGTAGCGTTTGTGTGTATGTGTGTATGTATGTGGTTTAGCACGATAACTCAAGAACCTTTAAATGGATTGTTATGAAACTTGGTAGGTGGGTAGGTCTTTATGAGACCTAGAAATGATTAGATTTTGGGCATCCTGGCGGCTTTCCTAGGTTCTGCAGCAGAACTTCCGGTTTTGATATCTCGTGATCTGGACATGCTAGGGTCACGAATTTTGGGTGGTAAATAGCTCTTGAGCTAGGAAAGAAGTGTCATGAGTTTGGGCCCCCTAGCGGCTTGTTCTGGAACTGCAGGAGCGTTAGTTGAAAAAAATTTCGGAGAATAACTCAAGAATGGGTTGATGGATTGTCGTGATTTTTGGTGTGTAAGTAGCTAAAGTGATGCTTGACATAATTACATGACAAGTATGCAAATCAGGAGCTAATTTGCATAATTAATGAGGAAATTCTTTAAATCTGATTTGTTCAATAATAAAACAATAAAACACATGTGACATGTAATTGGGAACGAAGAAAAACATATGAGGATATAGATTATGTAAATGAAGACCTGATTTGCATAATTAATGGCAAATTGTTATAATTTCATACTTGTAACTGCTGGGAATTTCATACTTGCCACATTTGGAAGTTAAGTGAAGGTGAACATCAATAAACATAATTTATTCAAATCATGACCTCATTTGCATAATTTATTAGTAATTGCTAGAATAGCCTTTTTTGTTAACATATGGCTGTCATTGGGTGGAGAATATGATCAACTGATATAATCCATGCAAATGAGGCTCTAATTTGTGAAGATTGTATGATTTGTCAACGAGAAGGGTTGACATCATTTGGCGAAGGTATGAGATCGTGGAACTCTTGTTGAATATGTTTAACTCGAGACAGATAAAACATTTTTAAAACCGAGACAGACTATAATACTGGGAAACTGTAGACTAGTTCAGTTGTCCTTTAGATTGAACGATTCTTTCGTTATCAGCCAGGAACCCATAAGTTCTCAGGCACATCCTACCCGAAGTTCACTACGGTCCGTGTCAATACGTACGGCGCTGTACTGAGTTCCTGAGCATTTAGAACTCGCAGAATATGTTTAACTCGAGACTGACAGATAAAACATTTTTCAAACCGAGATAGACTATAATACTGGGCAGCTGTAAACTACTTTTGTTTTTCTTTAGATTGAACGATTGTTTCGTTATCAGCCAGGAACCCATAATTTCTCCGTTAATAACCTACACGAAGTTCACTACGGTCCGTGTCAATACGTACGGCGCTGTACCAAGTTCCTAAACATTTAGAACTCACAAAATATGTTTAACTCGAGACTGACA
Organism: Branchiostoma belcheri; assembly: GCF_001625305.1. Lineage (NCBI taxonomy): Eukaryota > Metazoa > Chordata > Leptocardii > Amphioxiformes > Branchiostomatidae > Branchiostoma > Branchiostoma belcheri. The sequence continues at coordinate 422,224 of NW_017803302.1, read as the reverse complement.
GATAAAACATTTTTGAAACCGAGATAGACCATAATACTGGGAAACTGTAGACTTCTTTAGTTTTCCTTTAGATTGAACGATTCTTTTTTTTTCTTTTTTTTCCAAATAATCTTTATTGAATTTTCAAAGAATAAAGACAAAGGACATGTTCACATACAAGAAAATAAATACCCAGAGACATTTGCAAACAATACATCAGTCTAACAATTTACCATATAGTGGACCCCATTTCAACATATATTTATCCATTTTCCCACAGTTTTGTGCTATCACATATTCTAGTCTATAATAGTATTTAACATAACATGTAAAGCCCTTAATCGTGACCAACTTAAACTGTCTGTTTTTATATATATAGAGCTTTAATATCAATAACAATATATTAAGGACAATAGGATGATTAACTGATATGCCTAATATGATAATTCTGGGTGTGAGCTTAATTTCTGTGTCAACATGTTGTTTAATCCAGAACTCCACATCCCCCAGAAACCCCACAAGAGAGGTACAATGGCAAAAAATATGTAAAGGTGTCTCCTCTTCCAAATTACAATAAGAACATAATGAGTCCTCTGCTAAGTTCCATCTATATGACTTATTTTTGAGAGCATGAAAGTTATGTAACAATTTATACTGAAATACTCTTATATAAGAATCAATAGTTGTTTTATAAATTAAACTGTAATACAAATCCCATTGTATTTGTATGTTAAAAAGATCTATCCAATATTCCTGGGCTTTACAATGGAAATCCACAAAGTTCCTTGCTACCAAATGAAATCTATATAATTCCTTATTGATCTTCGCACCTTTTAACCACTTTGAATATCTTATACCAGGCATAAGAACAGTTACACAATGTTGATTACCATAAATCATCTGTTTCCATTCCTGAGGAATACTTGATAACAACTGTAAATACATAAGCTCATTACAGAATCTTCCATATTTCTCAGTGAAAGCTTTATATGATAAAAAAGTCATTAATAAAGAGTATTTTCCTTTGGCTGAAGGTCTTCCAAAAAAGGGTAAACCATTAATAAGTATATTTGAATTAAACCACAACAATTGTCTCAGTACATCACATCTGTTATCAGGAGGTTTGTGCTGAGCCTTCAGCCAAGCTAACATTACCTCTTCAAAAAAAGTACTCAGAAAAGCATGTCTAGGGATAACATTATGAAAATGAGCTTCAGTAAGTTGGATGAATGGGAAAATACTATAGCTAAAGAGTAAGTTATAATTCAACAACTCTCTACAGAACCACTTGTCGTTTAAATATAATCTAGGTATCCATGCTGCCTTAAGCGATAAATCAAAAGCTTCTAAATTAATAAGTTTAAGTCCACCATATTCATACAAGTTATACACAATTTTCCTTTTCACCCGTTCTGGACCACCTGACCAGAGAAATCTAAAGACTTTTTTTTCATACATTTGGAAAAAAACCTTGTCAGGGGATGGCAGAGACATAAAAAGGTATGTAAATTGGGAAACAATCAAAGTATTTATCAATGTTACTTTTCCCAACAAAGTTAGAGTCTTTCCTTTCCAGGGTTGCAATATCTTATCTACTTTCTGTAACTTTCTATTATAATTATCTTCCATAAGTGTTCTCATATATTTGGGAATATGTATTCCCAATAAATCAACAGATCCATCTGACCATTTGACAGGAAAAGTACAAGGTAATTGAAAACCCGTATCTTTTAGTGGCCCCAATCTTAAAATTATGCATTTGTCAAAATTTGGAATCAAACCAGAAATTGTGGAAAAGTTTTTTAAATCAATACACAAAGCCTCCAAAGTACTTTGAGAAGGCCTAAGAGTAAAATTTGTATCGTCGGCAAATTGCGACAATTTGCTTTTTACGCCTCTACACTCTAGACCTTCAATACTGACATTCACCCTGATCCTAATTGCCAACAGTTCTACTGCTAAAATGAACAAATAAGGTGACAAAGGACAACCTTGTCTTAACCCCCTGTAAAGCCTAAATGGTTCAGACAAAAAACCTAAATTACTAATTCTGCTAGTTATATTGGTATACATAATGGAAATCCAACGCCAAAGCCAAAAATATTCAATACCTCTATCACAAACTCAATTCTAATTTTATCGAACGCCTTTTCAAAATCAGTAATAAATATTAAACCTTCAATATTTTCTTTTTCACAATATTCAATGATTTCTAAAACTTTCCTTATATTGTCACAAATAGATCTCCCAGACAAAAAACCAGTCTGGTCCATATGTATAAGCTTGTGTATTATTTTTTTCATCCTTAGTGCGATGCATTTTGACAAAATTCTTGTATCACATGGTAATAAGGTCAGTGGTCGCCAATTACTTAAAGATACTGGATTTTTATCTTTTCCAGATGAGTCTTGTTTCAAAAGTAATGAAATTACACCCTCCTTTTGTGTATCTGAAAGTTGTCCTAAGTCATACACAGTATTATAACAATCCAACATAGGCTGTTTCAATAAATTAAAAAATTCCTTGTAAACTTCAATCGTAATCCCATCAGCACCTGGGGATTTACCATACTTAAATGTTGAAATTGCTTCCCAAAGTTCTCTACCATTAACTAGCCCTTCACATACTTCAGACTGTTGTTTTGTTAAAGTAGGGATATTCCCTTCTACAAAAAAATCCTTATAAGCTAACTCTTCTTTTATAGGTTTTAAGACTTCTTCAAAGGAATACAAGGAAGAATAAAATTTCACCTCTTCACATAAAATGTCAGAAGGATCCAATATATCTTTTCCATCCTGCAGAACAATCTTAGAAACATTTTTTTTAGTTTTGTTTCGATTTAGCAGGTTAAAGAAATGTTTAGTCGGTTTTTCACCTAACTGCATCCATTTAGCACAAGAGTGCAACATATTTTTTTGTCTTTTTTCCTCGTAAACAGTTTCAAGTTCCATCTCTTTTTGTTTTAATTCTTCTAACATATAGAGGGGAGGAGAACTCAAACTATCAATTTTGTTTTGCAAGTTACATAATTCACCCTGTAATCTCCTTTCCTTCTTTAACCATTGTTTTCTTTCTGATGGATGCATATTTTATGCAGTGACCCCGAAAGGCACACTTAAATGAGTCCCATATAATTCTGGGTTCTGCTGATCCTTTGTTGAAAAGAAAAAACTCTTCAATAAAGTTTCTTGTATCCTTAAGGAAAGTATTATCCTTCAATAAACTTGAATCAAATTTCCAGTATCCAGGTCCATATTGTAAAACTCCAGGTAGAATTGTTAAGGATATTAATCTATGATCTGATTTAAAAGTTTCTTCTATATCAGTTTTTGTGACTTTTGAAAACAACGCAAAAGAAATTAGAAAATAGTCCAGGCGACTAGCCTGTTCTTGTCTCCTCCATGTGTATCTAATGGTATCAGGATTATTTACACGCCATACATCAACTAAATCAAAGGTGGCAGACAATTCACAGATTGCTTGTAAAGCACGAGGGTGATTGTTTAATACATGCTGTCCTGATCTATCTTTTTTAACATCCAGCACCGTATTAAAATCACCAGTAAGTATAACATTTTCATTACACTCTTGCATTTCTGTAATGTTACTTTGTATTTCTTCAAAGAAACCTTCATCATCTTCATTTGGTGCATAAATGTTAACTAAACAACAACGAAAGCTATCACAATTCAAATCCATTAGAATATATCTGCCACCTTCATCTTTCTAATATCATTTATCTGATATGACAAATTACTTTTAAACATAATAAGCACACCACAGCTATTTCTTTTGCCGTGGCAAATTACAATCTGACTACCCCACTCTGTCGACCATTGTTTTTCATCATCAATTATTGAGTGGGTTTCTTGTAAGCAAATAATTGAGTGTGGTTTGTCTTTCAAAAAAGTGAAAATATCTCTTCTTTTTGAGTTACTTGCCAAACCTCTACAATTGAAGCTGGCAAAAGAAAATCCTTTTCTGTTCACCATATTACCATATCAAACCAAGTGTAATGCATTTAACTATCCCATGCATATGCAAATCACCAGACATATTTGTTAAGTTACAAGAACAGCTGCGCATCCAAAATACCTTATACATATGCAAATCATCAGACATATTTGTAGGTTTGCAAAAAATAATCAGAACAGCAGAAATAAACAAAGGACGTTCCACACATAAGAAAACAAAAAGATAACTTGACGAAGCTTCACGGTCATTCATGTGTCGCCAAAACAAAGTTTCGCAGCTAGCCCCGTACATATTACTCAATATCATAGAGCCATAACAAATTCGTTTTGTGACATATATCATCTTAGTAAAACACACATATCATAATAAGTCTCTAGTCAAAGTTTAAAGCTTGACCCCGTCCATCACGCCAGCGACCATTGTAGAATCTGTACCTTACTCCTTTCTCGTAGGCCTGAGAAACCTTCTCTCTCCACCTCCGTTTTTCATTCAAGTCTGTCACTGTAAGGTCGTCCGTGAAGTAGAAAGGCTCATCTTGTAGCTTTGTACGCGCGAGTTTCATAATGTTCACTTTATCCCGGTAGCTACACAACTTGAAGAGAATGTGCTGGCGTGTTCCGTCGCCATCTTTCTTTTTCGGGCCATCGGGGTGTGCACGTTCGATCTTGACATTTTCGAGACCGAATTTTTCCTTCAAAATGTTCTCCACTGTAGAGACACAGTTCTCTCCTTTCGATACTGTCCGACCAATGACCCGAATGTTGTTTTGGCGCGAGAATCTCTCTAGCTTGTTACATTTTTGCTGGAGTTCTTCCACTGCTTCGTCGGTATTCGTCAACTTTTGAGTGACTTGTTGCATCTGCTTGGTGGAAGCACGCTGAATCTTTTCAAGTTCCTGTGTTTTCTTCTCGGTTTTCTCCATACGAGCTTCCAACAATAGCACGTTTTTTCCCACATTTTCCTCCAAAGCCCTTACCTCCCTCTGGAGCTCGTTTTGGCCCTCCAAAATTCGTTTGAGCTGTTCTCGTACGACGGCTTCGAAGTCAGACGACTCAGTTTCCTCAGTCACATGCACGCCGCCGTCGCCATGTTTATCTTCTCCCTCGTCGGTCGAGTCGTCCTTCCGTCTCGCCAGAGCTCGCCTTCCCCTGGTAGTCATTTGGTCAGCTTCAGGAAGTTCTCGACCAGGGAAAGTTTTAAAAGGGCAGGGCACCAAAACAAAGACCAAAAAGGCTCTAAATATAACAAAAACTGCGCAATTTACGGGAGCTCACTTAGCGACCCACTTACTCCCGTGCTGCCATGACGTCATCTCCTATAATACTGGGAAACTGTAGACTTCTTTAGTTTTCCTTTAGATTGAACGATTCTTTCTTTAACAGCCAGGAACCCATAATTTCTCATTCAACAACCTACCCGAAGTTTACTACGGTCCGTGTCAATACGTACGGCGCTGTACTGAGTTCCTGAACATTTAGAACTTTTAGAATATGTTAACTCGAGACTGACAGATAAAAGATTTTTTAAACCGAGATAGTCTATAATACTGCAAAACTGTAGACTTCTTTAGTTTTCCTTTAGATTGAACGATTGTTTCGTTATCAGCCAGGAACCCATAATTTCTCAGTCAACAACCTACCCGCCGAAGTTCACTACGGTCCGTGTCAGTACGTACTGCGCTGTTCCTGAAAATTTAGAACTCATTGAATATGTTTAACTCGAGACAGATAAAACATTTTTGAAACCGAGATAGACCATAATACTGGGAATCTGTAGACGTCTGTAGTTTTCCTTTAGATTGAACGATTGTTTCGTGATCAGCCAGGAACCCATAATTTCTCCGTTAATAACCTACCCAAAGTTCACTACGGCCCGTGTCAATACGTACGGCGCTGTGCTGAGATCCTGTACATTTAGAACTTTTAGAATATGTTAACTCGAGACTGACAGATAAAACATTTTTTAAACCGAGATAGACTATAATACTGGGCAACTGTAGACTACTTTAGTTGTCCTTTAGATTGAACGATTCTTTTGTTATCAGCCAGGAACCCCTGTAAATGCCGTTAGTTTTCTTAAATTTGTGTTCCGTTGTAAATGCCGCATATCTTTGCATCGATGTGTGGTCACATTCGTCACACTTGTTTGGACGTGAACAAATAAAACATTATTATGCTTAGTCCCGCAGCCTAGACCTTTCTATGTCTTTATATACACATCGCTTTCCCAAAACATGCGGTTTCTTTCCTTCTTCTATACAAGCTTTTCGCCAACTTTTCTCCCTTTCCTTATATGCTTTGTTAAGCTACTTTTTTTTGCCGCTTTTTTGCCGAATATTCTTTGTAAGAAGAGATCAACGGTTAAAAGATCATTTCTTTGAGAAAAATGCACAGGCATTTCTAATATTTCTAGTGTTGTTAGCCTATTTGTTGTGTTCAGTCAACGAGAGTCCTTTTTGTTTTCCAAATGTAAATTTATTCATTGCCAACCCGTGAACTAACCCAAACGCCATTCATATGACAAGACCGTTTGGGGAATCTCCGCCCTGTCTGTCAGGAGGAGGTCATGTGACAGGGCTTTACCCAATGATAGACAAGAGTGTTTTTTTTAAATATACCAGTACTGGCAGTAGTATTTTTGCTGTGCGTCTACTCGACGGAGGCTTGGACTAGTTTGAACCTGCAAGTTGTGGCCGAGACAATGCTTTTATCACAAGAAGTGGCCACGACGGAACTAAGACAAATCTAGCATTCTGTACAAGTCTGTAGAATGGCGTATATTGGATCCGGAGATATTGAACATGTCACGGCGCAGAAAGGAAAGCCACGGCCGTATTGTATCGTCGTACCGGGGGCAGCACAGATTTATTGTCAAGTTGAACAACAGCGCGACCTGACCATCCGACGGGAACGAGTATCTCATCAGCGGATTATTCCTCTTGTGGTGACCACATCACATGGAATAGTGGGCAAATGGACACTCGAATTGGAATACTGCACTTGGATACAACAAAGACAAACCTGTCCTGGTAGCGAGTCTGGGTCGGGCCTCCAGCTAGCCCCCGTCGGCGGAACATGGCAGTATGCCCGCCGATCTACATGAGGGCTACGGGGGAGTTGCACCCCGAGGGGAGTTCGCCGCTCGGGCAGTAACTCCCCCGCGGCCGATGGCCTAGCCTGGATAACTTTGGGTCTAGTGTGCTATGACTCTGGCATCCACGCTACCGACGGCCCGATCCAGCCAGTCTACCAAGGCACAGAAATTTACTGTTCATTAACGACAAATAAACGCACAGATAAAGCAAAATAAACGTCAATATTACGCACACATTAAGGCCACTTTACGACAACATTAACGACACCTTTAAGCGTACTGCAAAACCCGAAAACCATGACGGAAAGAAGTTTTGAAGGTCCCCAATAGACTACGGAAAGGCCACAATAAACGCTTGCTTTCCGTGCAGGTTCCGTCATGAAATGTATGACGTAAAGAAATTATAAAGGTACCCAAACGACTACGGAAAGGCCAGAATAAACGCATGATTTCCGTGCAGGATTCTCGGTAAAGGACACGGTGAGTGCTTAACTACGCCTTTAAGCATCTGCAAGTCGCGGAAAGGCGCCGTGAAAGTGGGAAATTTCCGAACTTCCGTAACTTCCGGAAAGTCCACGTTAAGGCAATCTTTACGTTCGCGTTTAGGGGTCGTAAAGGTGCGGAAAGTGGGAAGAAACGCGGCCTTTACGTTGAGTGCTTAAATACCACATTTCGTGCCGTGAATGATAGGTTCATTGACTTTAAACGGTTAAACATGACAAATGTCCATAAGGTCATTGATATGTAAAGTACATAGGGTAGTTCCTATGGTTAGACAACACCATAGGAACTGTTACTGTCCTTTAGGTTGTGGCAGAGCGGGGGCCTTGAATCACAGTCTTTGTACCCGGGGTCTTGTTACAAGTCCAACCTGTAGCTGCGGGTGTTCATACGAAACGATTGCTCAGTGTTACCTATTGCACTGCCCTTTATACTCTTACCAGCGCTCAGTTCTTTTTGGCAAGCTTTCAAGCATACTTGGACACATTAGTAATTTAAACACACTTCCTGACAATGCTAAACAGCTTTTAGCTCTTCGCAGCGGTTTAGTTTATGAAATTAACTGTGAAGTTATGTCAGCCGCGCAAAACTACATTACAGAAACAAAACGCTTCTATTTGTATGTGTCCTGCTATGCTTTTCTTGTATTCTAGGATGGGAGGTTCGACTCATGCTATACATAGTTTTTCAAATGTCTTATAAACGTTGTTTTTTTATTGTAAAAGTGGCTGCTAGAGTATAATTTGTACCTAACTTTAGTTCCTATAATTTGTACCTAACTTTAGTTCCGCAGTCACTTAGTCTTTGTCCTTTTATTTGTATTATTGTGCATCTGAATAAAAAAAAAGGGAGTAGCAAGTACAACCACATGCGTCTCGACACATGGTGGTAATATATGACATATACATGGTGTAAATGGGGACCTCTGACCTCTCTACTGTATTTCATATGTTATTTGTTTTGCAACTTACGGTATATATTTGCTCATTTTGAAACTGTTTTGTATGATTTACAGTATGGTTGAAACCCCTTGTTTTTTAAACGGTCGAAAATTCATGCGCGCGCGGATGTCATTCATATAATCAAATCAACATGGCCTTATTGTCTTTCGTACCACTGCTTTCCTCAATTTTTTTCCAGGGGGCGGGTAGGACAAATGAGCTGTAAAAGGCAAAAAGGTAAACAGGTTATTAAGAATACCATAGCCACATTTGTGGTTAGTGTGTCCCTTTCTCTTATTAGTTTTAGTCTTCCATCCCGCTGCTTTTGTCACTAAATTTACATTTCTAAAAAGCAGACATTTGTGAAGAAACTTTCAGGGGTATCCCCTTTGTGTTGCGTTAACTCAATGATTTCAGAATGAAAAGGAATCTCTTTGGTTCTTCCCTGTTATAATTCCGACGTTAAAAAGTCCCCACGGTCAATCCAAAGGTATACAATCTGAAGCAGTGAATACAAGTATTCAACCAGCTGGCTCAAATTGAGCCTGGCCATAATATACGAGCAGGTGTCTGGTTGTGCTTAGTTTGTTTTCATTTTACGTGTTTTGAATGGCAGTGAAAAACCCGTGTACACAACGCGAGCCTATATCCACACATCTACTTGAACATACTGTAAATTCTTTAATTTTCCCCGTGAGTTAATTTCGCGTCGTCAGATTGAAATATGTGTAGTGGAAAAACCCTATCTAGACCGGGCTTTTTTGGGCTTCGTGGCCGAGGGGGGGCTCATTCGCCCCCCCTCCTCAGAACTCGCGAACGGTATATCGTATGACCACCAAATTTTCAGAGGATGGTGTACTAGTAAAAATTTATCATAACTACAATTTTGATGTCGTTATGACGTAATATGACGTCATAAATGTGATTTTATTGGCCAAAACCGTATAGATAGGTTATTCCCTAAAAACTCAATGGTATGCAACGTGATTTTAACAAAAAGTGTTCATAATAGAATATTAGGGTGTACTAAGACTTATGTTGCCCATAGCAACACCAGTGACGTCATAAAATGACGTCATGCATATTTAAGCTATCCGCCATCTTGGATTATAAAATTCGAATTTTGAAAATAGTTTTTTTTCCAGGATAAAGGCTAAAATACAATGAATATAGACTTAAGACGTTCAAATGAACCTTTTTTGTAAAAAGAAATGGAAGTAATGGTGAAATTTTAAGGAAAATAACCTGTTTATACCTTATCTAATGATGTTGTCCGCCATCTTGGATTTTGGCCGATGACGTCATCAAATTAGCATGAATTATATATATTTAATGATGAAATTTACATAAAATTATATGAGACATTATCAATATTAGAAACCATGTGTAACTTGACATTAAACCCAGAAAATTCTATTGTTGAAACGAAAATTACTAAATTTAGCCAAAAATGCCCGTCAGAAACCCGTTGGCAACAGAAAAAATAATTATCTCATTCCACTGATACAAAATTGTTGCCAACAATATTTTATGAAAAGTCACCAAGTTTGGGGGCTTTAGTGCGAGCCGTTCGGACGCTATACGACATCAAAGTTGGCGCGGGCACTTTTAGCCCCCCCCCCCCCGGTCTAGATAGGGTTAAAGCGATTGTGTGGTAGTATACTAGTATATATACAGTTATTCGCGATGGCATAAATTCGCGGTAGATGAGGTCAAGTTTTCATAGGATGGTGTAGTAATAGAATTAAATTTAAACAACTTTGGTGTAATTATGACGTCAAATGACGTCAGAGCTAATAATATGGTCCGCCATATTGGATTTTGACCAATGACGTCATCAAATTAGCATATTCTATTAATATTATATGATTTAACTTATCTTTAATTCTGTAAGATGTTATTAATGTTAGAAAGGAAGTGTAATTTGATATACAACCCAGAAATTTTTTATGTTTAAACCAAATTACTGATATTTACACATTTTTAAAAGCATACAATGTGACATTCTATCCCTCAAGACAATACATGTACCAATACTCTTTGCTTCCTTGCGCATCTTCAGAAAGGTTCCCGTACTTGTGCTTGTCCAGGGTTTGTTTATTTGTTTGTTGACATCCACGCGCGCATTAATTTTCGCCTGATTTTGGAAAAAAAAATTTGTTGCCTTCTGACAGTGGTCAACATGCCGAAAATGGGCAAAGGTGTCTGTTGCCATGCCGAAAGGTGGATGGCAGATAACTAGGAAGAGAGGAGACAAGAAAAGGCTCTAAAATGTAATGTTAGTTTCTTACTTTGATGCAGTGATATGCGATGCTGGCTGTGCATATGTGATGTTCCTACTGAATCAAAACTATTTGTACAATGATTGAGTCAAAATTTTACCTTGTTTTTTTCGGCCCGCCTTGTCGCATTAGATTTGGAGTCTGCGGAGGATGTCATCCATTAAATTTACTTGCTGTGGCCTAATAATAAATAAAACATAACAGTTACAAATCATACTGAAATTATAACAAACTTGAAACAGAATCAATCATAGAGACTTCTTACTGCATACATAGCGCTTCTAGTGCTTCTTCCTGCTGAATGTCATACTCCATGTCTCACATGGGGTTTACGGAAAAACCTGGGCTGTCTACCTTACCAGTCTACCTTACCAGGCTACCTTACCAGTCTACCTTGCCTGTCTACTGAACTCCCCCCATCCACAGCCTCACGAACAGCAAGACTTCCAAGCAGCTGCGCCCCCTGGCGGAATGCATCAGAATTGCACCCACTACTTTGGCACGTGCGTGTGCACAAACCTTAGGCCTGTGCCTTGGGCCTGTGCAGCATGGTAATCTCCAAGCAGATTTTTCGGTGGGAAGCCAGAAGAGTGTCCATTAGCTTTGGTTGGCTAATGGATACAGGATGGCCAATGGATACTGTCTTTTGCCACCCAACCGAAAGATCTGCTTGGAGATTACGGCATGGAAATAACATAGCCTGACTAATCGCGCTCCTGGCGGCCGGCCGCCCCGAAGTGGGTGGGGGTCATTAACCTCTTGTGTAACACAGGCTAGGAGTTAAACAAAGCAAGAGATCTAGAAATAAACTGAACAGGATGTTATGTTTTATTTTATTTTATTTTATCTAACGTAATCAACAGTAACAGGGAAACGGATGTCGTGGTTACTTTGAGAGCGCACGGGTCGGAGTGTGTATTGCATCAGAACAGGGTGAACTTTTGACCGAAGCGCGGGGGGCAGCATTGTCCGTGCCGCACATCTGTAGAGAATCATAGGGACTGTACAATATTTACCGGGGGGAGGGGAGGCTTGTGCAAAAGGGTCGAAAAATTTCCATCGCCTCCCC
>NW_017803302.1:408603-410128 GCF_001625305.1 Branchiostoma belcheri | reverse complement strand
CCCCCATTTTTCCATGTGATTGTCTCACTGATTTGGGGCTGGTGGGAGACAAATATTCACGTCTGAAACGTACGCACGGCCGGTACCACTGTGGACATGTAGTTCCAAAAAAATTGTTAAAAACTAGATTTATGCCGTGTACTACGTGATTGTATGGTAACGTAGCGGGGAACGCTTCATGTTCGGCCTTGTTTTCACCGCTGGCCGCAGCCGACTTGCAAGACGTCGCCACCGCATCGAAGGGTAAGGCAAGTCGAAACGTACAGCTTTGGATCCCAGAGAGTGTTGGTGATCAAGCAAGCAATAGTCAAAGATTTTTGAAAAAAAGACAATATTTAAATATTGATTCTATCGGTAACGAGGGGTAGTTGAATGTTGATGCACAAGTACGTAGCTTTGTTGTTTTTAATACGAAATGCGTCGAACACTCCTTTAAGGCCTTTAATAGCGCCCGCCCGATCCACCCATGGAGAGCAACAATCATACAATCGGAGAACTGGGCGGAGTATTTGGGTGTAGAGGTGCTACCGAATTTAAAATTTGACACCGAAACCAATTAACACAACAACAAAAGACTACTGGGATCAATGGGACTTGCAATTCCGAACAGGAGAAAGTGACAAGTTTGACTGCGTTTCAAGTTATCTCTCGTTATGTGATAGATGTTTTTGTCACAAAATCAAAGGAATAAACTTATAAGTACAGTCTGTTCAGAGGAAAGAAATACTTCCTTCTCGGGGTCCATGTTCTGGAAAGCTGTCCTCAGCGCTGCGCATGCATGCCACGGCCCTCTCTGTGTTCTTCAGCTGTAGGTATACTTGCCTGTCGGCGCGTCCAACACCCCACCCACCGGCCGGGCGGTATTAAAGATTTCATCAAAGACTACATCTATCATTGACTTCTTCTTTTAACGCAACTTGGTGTCAATATCGACGAAAGTCACAGGAAATATGTTCATTTATTGAAGTTTAACTTTATTTCCACTCGTCAATATTCTTATCTAAACATGCTATGTAAGAATCGATGTCGTTCCAAGCTCCCCGTGCCGGTGTTCCGCTATATTCCTTGGTCGTCCACGGATTTGTCGGCGGAAAACTCAAATAAAGTACGCACCGCGACTTTGGCGACGGCCCGAGACACTTCTGGGATTTTGAAAAATGTAAAAAGTGCGGACTATATTCGGGAATTTACGGCGTATTTCTTGTAATTCAGTACTCCGCGACGCAATATTTTTACAAACCCTACCCCCAGGCCGATTTTTTTTTCGATGGCCCTCCCCCCAGCTCAAAATTTTTTTCCATGGCCCTCCTCCCAGGCCAAAAAAATTTTCAATGGCCCTGCCCCCCCTCCCCCCCAGTGCACCAGTCCTCCCCCCGGTAAATATCGTACAGTCCCTTAACAAGGCCTCTCTTTCGGTCATAGCATGTGTTTATCCATGTAATTCGATAATATGTAGCTTATAGAATTGATTATCCCATGTGGAGATAAGGACGTCCACATGTTATTGTATGACGGAGGTTAGGAC
>NW_017803302.1:402762-407571 GCF_001625305.1 Branchiostoma belcheri | reverse complement strand
GATCTGATGATCCTTGATGTCTTCATCAGGAGAAACACCTTAGCATCCAGAAACACTTGGAAAACAATATCAGGCCTTGATGAAAGCAACATTTAGGTTATTTTATTTAGGTGACAAAATAACAAACACTGACTGAAAATAGCATAACGTTCAGCTTACTCAGCGTGTGGTAGGTGTTAGTGAAAAGCTGTCAAGCCTCTTGGAAACCCAGACCTCGGGGACTGTGCCTCTGGCGCAGTGGGGGCTTTTTTTAGCTTACTAGTACATGTAGTTATATGGGTTTGTTGGATGGTAAAGCTTCAAATCAATTTTTTTTCACTTGCTCTTGTCGCATATGTATGAATGAACGACATTTAGTAAGTTACATAGATGTTCCTGTCCATTCAATTACGACAAAGCAGGAAGAAGGGTTGAAAGACAGCTGAGGTTTACGTGTAGGTGTTGGGCTCGAATTATAAATAGCAACACAGCGTTAACTGGCTGTTTTTCAAACAATTTTGCGAGAATGGCAATATCTAACACTGCTATGATAAAGTCTCGGGTGTCCGGCCCAACTCTTTCCTGTTGTGCTTGCCCTATTTAGTCTTACTGTCCGGGGTCTTGTTACCAATATCCGCGGTTTTCTCCGCCGCCGCGTTTGTTCTATGGTCAACGTTCATTTGTTGTTAAGTTCCAGCAGTCGGAGGCACATTCCTGTCAGCAACATGCATGACACTCTCTCACTGGGTTCCAAGAGAACCCGCTCTCCTACGGGAAGTGCTGTGTTCTTGGGGATTCTGCTATTTGTGCTGCAACTCCCAGGGTAAGATCCCGTCTCGCCGGGTGTCCACGGATTAGCCGAGTTCTGCTTTCCACTAGCCGCAGATGTTCTTTGTGGTAACAGCAGATTGCACAACGCAAACAAACACCTACCCGGTCAACTTCTGAATCAATCTTGACCCTAATAATAAATCTATACAAGCAATCTTTAGGCCAGCTTGTTAACCATGACGAGGCAGAGCTGTCACCGGCGTTATTCAGCATTAGGTCCACGTGCTCGAATAGCCCATGGCTGTATAAAGTCTAGCTCTTGTAAAAATACATTAAAACTACTAATTAATCTTAGCAATATTATTTTTTCTCCTTACTGGCGATGGACGTTATACTGGCTGCTACCATAGAAATAAATGGAAACTGCTTTTTAACAGAGCCATGCCTGTCCATTCTCAAAAAGTATTAAATCAGCAGTGTTTGTACAAGTTAACAAGACAAAGAGTCATCCAAACAAACCTTTTTAGTGGAATCTAATTTGAGAATTCGCCCATAAGTGGAAGTTGTCACACCCTTCATTTCTGCCTGATGGTTCATGATTTCCCCTGTGTGAGCAGTTTCAAACAACTGTGCTAGTGGCAACGGACGGAATCCTGGGGGTTCTGCGTACGTATGTATGTCGTCGAAAGTCCAGTCAACGCGCTTCTCATGTGGACTTCACAGTCGCTCAGGTACTGGAGGCACTTTTTGGCCCAAGCTTCGCTATGACATTCCTCCATGGCCTGATGGATGTAGCTACTACTGTTTCCCAGAGTTCGTGGTTTCATGAGTGTGACGTATTTCTTGTCCAGTGCTGCATTTTTTGTTAGAACCGCTGGGAACAGGTTCCTGTGACATGGGTCCAGTTGTTGTAGGATGTCTTTGCTCAATGGGCAGTAGGGCAATTTGCATCTAGAACACCGGGGGTAGTCTAGACCAATAAGGTAGTACCTACTGTCAATGTCCACTACTTCCCTCGCCTCCGGGTATAGTCCTGCATGTGTCAGCTGAAGGTTACACTTGGGGCAGAAGAGGCTTTTTTTCCACATGCGCATGGGAGCCCAAAGGAACATTCTGTTCTGGAAGTAGTTGTCGGGATGTGGTGCTGATATAGCCGCCTTTGCTGTTTTGGGTGGGTAATACCAGTTATTTCCATTTAAATCAACAAGATTCAAAGGACATTGTGCATTGTGGAAGTGCTGCAGATGCTGTTAAAAATCCGTAGACTGTAATTGTGGCATTTTGCCGCTCCTGGAGCCTACAGGACAGATCAATAGAGTAAACTTAACATGCGCTCAGTTACACGAGGACTGAGGAGGACGTATCTTTAGTAAACTGTGGATATGAGAAAGTATTGAAGAGATGAGGAGAAACATGCACAAGTCCCTTTTGACAACATACAAAGGTTCAGAAGTGTCTGTCTTGGAAACTTTGTAGATGTCGTAGGATGTCGTTCCATGGGCAATAGGGCAAATGTACATATAAATACATTATCATAGGACAGAGGACGTATGAAATAAGTACAAAAGATTCAAGCATTCCAAAAAAATGGAATTAAAATCTCCAAGCTGTCTAACAAGAAATGCAGCTTTGTAATTCGGTAGCCAATCACACTTTTGAAGTATTCCTGCCATGTCACATAGCTAAAGTGCCTTTCCACCCCCTGCGATGCCTCCTGCCAGGAAAACACGCAGATGAAGTTGTCTTTCCAGAGAGTTTCAGGCACTGTGACAATGCAACGATAAAAAGCCACCAGAAGAGTGAACGACTAAGAATGATGCGCAACATGGCAGGGACTGATGTAGGTTCGAAACATGTAAAGACGCTTTTGTGTGCCTTACCTGTGTAAAGCTCGAAGCCTGTCCCTGGTTACCCTCTGCACGGGTTTTACAGGTGGGCTTCCCCAGCTCTGGTTTCGGTCCTTGGAACTGCTGGAAAAACAAGAAATAACAGCTTGTGATGCACTGCGAAACTGGCAGCAGGGTAAGGGTTCCGAACTTAAACCAAATTGGTTCTGATCGATGTTGATAATAATGTCCGACAGTGTCCACTTAGCGATGAAGCTTTCGCATGCCTTTGCCAGAATAGAGGTCAGGGAAACAGGCCTTAGTTCGTCCACCGATGGGGGTTATGTTTTAGGTAATGGTATGACTGTCGCTTCGCGCCACTCCTGTGGTACACGCCCTTCATTCAGCGACATGTTTAGTATGTTGGTAAGCGGATGGCTTAGTTCGTACGCGACTTCTTTGAGCGATGTGAGCGTCGTTATACGGACATATGACGGATTGCCCTGGTCCAGATATAAATCGTACAGGTGTTGATGAAGCCATCGTTACATCACCTAAAATAAGACAAAACATGTTTTCAATTTTCATTGTAATTTTCAGACAGTACGAATACTCTACAGAATGTAATACTACGTACTACATTAATGTTATGACTTGTGGGTTGTGATACTAGAGTGGTGTGGCTCTCCCAAACATGGGACCTCCTTTTAACGTCCTATCCGAGGGACGCGCATGAGACATAGGTCAATGTGGTGACTCACGTTTCACACTGATCTGCTCCCAGGATGAGCTGTAGTTTCTCCCTCCCGATTCCACCTGGCTTCTTGAGCTTGAAGCCCTCCACTGTCACTTCCCCTCTTCTCACAGCAGTGTAGGGTCCAACTCACATATTGATATGGAGAAACCCATAATACTCAAATCAAATATTTAGCAGACATGATGAAGATAGCCAGAACAAACTGAAAACGAATAAACAAAACATACGGAAAGAGACGCGAAAATATATAGAACCCCATTTATTTAGAGAGAAGTAACCTCCTTTACACTTAAATGTTTAAATGTATCAGTTGTTAGATCAGCACATTATTGTGACAACATGCCACTTGAAAAGCACAATTACAGGGCTGAGCATTGGCATCAATACTCATTAGCTTTGGTTTATTGACATCTTTTTACACTTAAAGTTTTAGTAATGGGGACTAACTAAATGGAATATATAGATGCTTTGGTTTGGATTTATATAGCGAAACTTAAACCTACAGGTGGAACTCGACTATCTTACGTATTGGATTTAAAGGGCCATAACTGGGATCATCTGACACTGCTGACCCTTTCTAGTACATTTTCCCCAGGCTCTATGCTTGGATAAATACTGTATGTCCTGTTGCAATGTACTCTCTGCATACATGGCCGTCTTCAGACACTGATGACAAATCTGGTGCGTTCTTCACGACCAAGCCGTTAACTGACGCCGAACGTACGCAACTTTAATACGCAGCATTGTGCCGTGTGCCGTGTCCGACATATACTTTGTCCCGTCTTCCCTTTTTTGACATGTAATCGACAGCAACAGGCACCGACAAGCTCCCATCCAACGTGTATATACAGCATGACATGGACACAACAGTGTTAGCAAGACAGCTGGGTCCTCAGTGATCAAGGCATGGAAGGCCATCAGCAGTGCGTGTAGAACGCAACTCTTTGTTGTGTAGCCGGCATTTTTGTTTGCAATGGTGAACCTTGACGGCCCTCCAAGGTTCATTTTGGCCGAAGTGGGTCTTTCTTGTCACCGGATCCCTGCCCAGGGTGCACGGGTCCTCTCAGCAGGTTGACTGTTTTTTTCACCTCCATGGTACTTGATAGATCTGAACAATTCTACAACTTCCTCGTCCCAGTGGACTGGCTGAGAGTTTTTATTCAGTATTTATTTATGTATACCATTTGTAAAAGACCCGTCATTGGGTATAATTATAAGCACTGCCTGTCTGGCTTCGTGAACCTTGCATGCATGTGGGTCAGTGTTTTGGAGACAGTAGACAGTGGAGAGAAGTACAATTCGCCGTCTCGTGACCATCTAATACTGATATTTAAAAATCCACTTTCTGACACCAAGTGCACACAAAGAAGAAAGTACTCGCCACACATCAACCCTATCACAACATAAACATCCCAGACTGTCCAGTACCAGAAATAAAGGCAGAGACAAATTAACATAATACTCGTCGGTCTATTT
>NW_017803302.1:400335-402742 GCF_001625305.1 Branchiostoma belcheri | reverse complement strand
CCAACGTGTACATACAGCATGACATGGACACAACAGTGTTAGCAAGACAGGCTGGGGTCCTCAATGGTCAAGGCATGGAAGGCCATCAGCAGTGCGTGTAGAACGCCATTCTTTGTTGTGTAGCCGGCATTTTTTTTGCAATGGTAAACCTTGACGGCCCTCCAAGGTTCATTTTGGCCGAAGTGGGTCTTTCTTGTCACCGGATCCCTGCCAAGTACAGTTTGCCGTCTCGTGACCATCTAATACTGATATTTAAAAATCCACTTTCTGACCCCAAGCTTAAGTGCACAACAAAGAAGAAAGTACTCGCCACACATCAACCCTATCACAACATAAACATCGCAGACTGTCCAGTAACAGAAATAAAGGCAGAGACAAATTAACATAATACTCGTCGGTCTATTTCAACAGATTAAAAATATTTTTCTGTACTCGTTTTTAAAGTCATAACTGAAAAAAAAATTCAAGACGCTGATTAATTAAGAATGTACCTTATCTATATGCTGTGTACACTTTGTCGGTCGGCATTTCCTGGTCATTCTTCATAACAGGTACTGCATTAGCTGTTCGAATGGCAGCATCCCAGTTGACACTACAGGACCAGAGTCTCTGATGAATTGAATCATAAATGGCTTGCGAAAACCATTCGTGGGGACCTGGAATAATTCCTACCACAATGATGTTTTCCTCTTTAAATCTTTGGTCTCTTGGAAGGTTCATTACGGGCAAATACATAATGCCGATAGATTGATGTTTTTGCATGGCTGGAACCAGTCTACAATGAATGAATGAATGATACTTTATTTCCGTGTCGTGCGCTATCCCGCGACCAGCCCGTGTGGGCTTATACGACACCGATTCAATAAGTTATACATAAACAAAAGACGATCAAAGGAACAGATAACAGAATCCAAACAAAATATGAACGCAAATAAAGGTAAGCTATATACAATAATGGTGAACAAATAAGTGAACTCATAGCATATCGTAAATGCAAATAAACAAATCTGTACATAATGAACCAAGAGTTCACAAAATAAATACAAGTACATAAGGTAAATCAAACATAATAAGAGAAAACAAACGTGACAACTGTTGATGTGTTATGAATACAGGTATTTTCTTCTTTTCCCCCACGCTCGATAAATGAAAGTTGCTAGGTCAAATACACCCTCGTAAAAGAGCCACTTAATTCTATTTTCATCTCTTTCCCATATGATGTCAGGTGATTTTGTATAAATTTTACGAAACATATTTTCTCGAAGATCGTCATAAAAGGGACAGTAAAAAAGAAAATGTGTTTCGTTTTCTACTTCATCCAGGTCACACATGGTACAGATTCTACTTTCCTCAGGAATTCCCTGGTACCGTCCAGTTTCAATATTGATAGGTAAAATACCAGCTCGCAGCTGCGCACACAGTGATCTTTGGTGTTTGGGGAGACACATAGTTACATATTTTTCTATACAGTAAGTATCTTTAAACAGAGCATATGTTCTAAGTTTAGGTTTCAAAAGTACTTTGGTTGCCCAGTCTTGCTTGTATAAGTCAAAAAGCTTCCCTTTAATTTGCCTAATGTCACCCCTCAATGTGTTAAGATAAACATGTTCTTGCTCAACTTTACAGAATATATCCTGAACATTTCTACTCCAGAGGCCATGGTTTTGAAAGTCCCATAAGAATACTTGTTTTGTAATTCTATCATTTGACATATTGATTAGTCTATTCCATAAAGCGATTACAGACCCCTGCTGTCTTATTTCACAGGGCGCCCAGCCCATGTCCCCTGTTGTAGCAAGAACGGGTGCAAATCTGTGCACCCCTAAAAAGCACCTAATTGCTCTGTTCTGCACCACTGAACACTTCTCAGTTGTTTTGTATCCCCAGACACCAGCTGCATAGTCAAGGATGGGACAAACACACACTTCATAGAGTTGTGTGTATGTGTAGTAACCCAAGTCTTTTAAAACCTTGACTTTACCCAGAACACCACCTAGAGCTCTCCCTGCAGCCTCTGCAAGAACATTAGTAGCTGTATTAAAAGACAGGTGTTCATCTAAGAAAAGACCTAAATATTTGTACCGGCTCACATAATCAAGTTTCAAATTTCCAAATCTAAATTCATGGGAACTCCTTCTTACTCCTTTTTTCCTGAAATGCATTATTTGTGTTTTTCCTTGATTGATCATGAGCCGCCACTTAGAACACCAGTCATTTACAATGTTTAGCAGTTCCTGCAGTTCATTTTCATTATCTGCCAATATAATAATGTCGTCTACATTTAACATAAGACCTAAGTTACATGGTTCAGCAAGAAATGGTTCACCATTGACAACCTGAAAGTCTGTCCATACTTTGCCCGCCCATTCCCCGTTAAGAGCCGTAAAGACGTCCTTCAGACAGTCGC
>NW_017803302.1:397658-400315 GCF_001625305.1 Branchiostoma belcheri | reverse complement strand
TTCTTGTCACCGGATCCCTGCCCAGGGTGCACGGGTCCTCTCAGCAGGTTGACTGTTTTTTCACCTCCATGGTACTTGATAGATCTGAACAATTCTACAACTTCCTCGTCCCAGTGGACTGGCTGAGAGTTTTTATTCAGTATTTATTTATGTATACCATTTGTAAAAGACCCTGTCATTGGGTATAATTATAAGCACTGCCTGTCTGGCTTCGTGAACCTTGCATGCATGTGGGTCAGTGTTTTGGAGACAGTAGACAGTGGAGAGAAGTACAATTCGCCGTCTCGTGACCATCTAATACTGATATTTAAAAATCCACTTTCTGACACCAAGTGCACACAAAGAAGAAAGTACTCGCCACACATCAACCCTATCACAACATAAACATCCCAGACTGTCCAGTACCAGAAATAAAGGCAGAGACAAATTAACATAATACTCGTCGGTCTATTTCAACAGATTAAAAATATTTTTCTGTACTCGTTTTTAAAGTCATAACTGAAATACAAGACGCTGATTAATTAAGAATGTACCTTATCTATATGCTGTGCACACTTTGTCGGTCGGCATTTGCTGGTCATTTTTCATAATAGGTACTGCATTAGCTGTTCGAATGACAGCATCTCAGTTGATACTACAGGACCAGAGTCTCTGATGAATTGAATCATAAATGGCTTGCGAAAACCATTCGTGGGGACCTGGAATAATTCCTACCACAATGATGTTTTCCTCTCTAAATCTTTGGTCTCTTGGAAGGTTCATTACGGACAAATACATAATGCCGATAGATTGATGTTCTTGTATGGCTGAAACCAGTCTACATTTAACATAAGACCTAAGTTACATGGTTCAGCAAGAAATGGTTCACCATTGACAACATGAAAGTCTTTCCATACTTTGCCCGGCCATTCCCCGTTAAGAGCCGTAAAGACGTCCTTCCGACAGTCGCTGGAAGACCCACTGGCAGGTTCACTTGCACGGGAGGTCCCTGGCATCCCAGCACTCTGCGCGGTAATAATATACAAGATTTGCAACATGACCTCAAACTCTGATTTAATGGTACCTGTAAGTCTTATATTCTGTTCATCATATTTTAGAATCAAATACAGCAGCGTTACAAGTAAGACAGGTCACTATTGTAGGTATTGTGTTTGTCAAACTGTGCATATTAAAGGGAGGGGTTTGACCTTAGGCGAGCTTTGACACTATTCCGTGCCTTGGCATAGGCAGAGCGCATGTGGCATAAATGCGGCAACATCAGGGTGGAGGTTTCTTTACCGTATGTGTTCAAGACTGTGGCCAGTTCATTCAGAAAACTAGCATCATTGTTAAAACTGCTATCGGCAGTATTGGTGGCAAAGCCAACATGGTGGTGGTTTGGGCGGCTCTTTCCTCATAATTTAAGAAACATTTCACATCATCAATACAGTCTAAAATTAAAGTTCAAGCGATATGCGATATAGATTCTTTCTGCATGATCTGATCGACGAATTTTCCTGGTCAGTGTTTTCTTGCGTTGACCCTGACCCATAGGCTCGTCCTCGTGTGCAGGATCCTGCTTCTCCGTGGACTCCAACGACGCGCTGAACTCTGCTGCGGTCTTTTCCATCTGACTCCTCTTTCCTGAAACCAATGAATTTAATGGGGAAAGGTTTTTTTTTTTCTTTTCTGCCAGTCATCTGCAAACTGACACACTAATCGCCAGAAATGACCCCGTTCATAAAATGGGGGTCTCAAATTTGACATACAGTTGAGGCGATGATGAGAAAGGATAAATAGACTCAGAACTAAGGAAAATAGTGCTCGCCTTCGACTTGCACTTAAAGTATAATATTTTTACCTTTTGCAACCACGATGACCGGCAGAGATAATTTCGGGAGGAGTTTGGTTGGGTTACTGGGATCCCCTCCTTGACTCCAAAGGCCAGTTGTATGCGTCTACATGGGCATTTCGGGGGTGAACTCGGGGGCGACCTTATTCAATCGAACGGCGGTATACTTCTTATCCCCCTTCCAGAATACAACGCCCCAAGTATCCATGACTAGCTCGTCTACGCGTTAAAACTTCTGCGATTCCGAAAAAGTGCCGGCTAACGTTCGTGTCGACGCTGAAAGTGACAGAATGGCCGCGAGATGGGTGGGGTTATTTCTCGTCAGGTTTTGTCTGTAAGAATTTTTGTCGTCAGGTTTTGTCTGTAAGAATTTGATACGATTAGTGTAGGTTTTCAGGCATGGAAACCTAGGAAGGACTTACGCATGGCCGCAACGATGTTCATGTAGCTTCCCCGCGGTATCATAAATGATATCATACACAACTGTTATGTTGATAATAATAACATATAGCCTCTGGGGTTATATATATATATAATGTCAACACACACTCAAGCTCACTTAAACACACACAACAGGCAACACTATAAATCCGGAAAAACACTCTAAATCCGGAAAACTTTGATCATTGCGGCATAGTTCGAGAGGGAAATTTGATCATGTAGAATATGTCATATCGCATGGTAACAATTACGTAGGTGAAATCGGTTGGTCCGCTGGGACTTGGTCAGTTCTGCAGAATTCTGCAGTCGGATGCAGAATTCTGCACAGAATTCTGCATTTGACCACAGAATTCTGCACGCCACATGCAGAATTCTGCATGCCACA
>NW_017803302.1:366934-397638 GCF_001625305.1 Branchiostoma belcheri | reverse complement strand
GGGGGGCAGGTACCGCGAGATGGGTGGGGTTATTTCTCGTCAGGTTTTGTCTGTAAGAATTTTTGTCGTCAGGTTTTGTCTGTAAGAATTTGATACGATTAGTGTAGGTTTCAGGCATGGAAACCTAGGAAGGACTTACGCATGGCCGCAACGATGTTCATGTAGCTTCCCCGCGGTATCATAAATGATATCATACACAACTGTTATGTTGATAATAATAACATATAGCCTCTGGGGTTATATATATATATAATGTCAACACACGCTCAAGCTCACTTAAACACACACAGATTATGTAAACACACACTGAAATACATACATCTTACCACTTAGTACCTCTCTCTCATCACCCTGATTGCCACATTGTCGTGGGCAGCAGCCAGTCTTCTGGGTTGTATTGCCTTCTACCTTTTACTGATGGTCTGGAGAGATTGGTCGGTAGCTACCTCATTCCATAGTTTCCGGTACTTCCCAAGCATGGGTGAGCAGTCTGTAATGAAAAAGATGCAGTACTCGAACGGAAACGGTATGTGGCGATGACCGACCTCAGCATGTCTAGTTCTGTTTCTGGAATGTAGAGTCGCCATGTGTGGTACATGTATCAATCCTGGATCAGGTCTTTCCTGGAAGCTGAGGCCGTCTTCTTTCTGGAGTGCTGTCATCTTTCTGATTACATCTTCAGGCATGTTGAAAAACAAAGCAAATTAATGACTCTAAGGCCACATCAATTTAATTTGTTGCCGAAAGTCGCCGCGGCCTGGTCGGACGATTTCTGCTCAAAGCAACTGACGGCATGGTGCCAGATCAGTTCTAGCCTGACCTTGGTCCCGGCCCTGACCCGAATGCCGGCGTTCAATCTGGCACTGCAGGATTAAAAGAAAGTAATATGTACTTAGTATGTCATCTAGCGTGAGTCATTCAGCTTTCGTCGCTCCCCACTCGGTGGGCCGAGTATATCACCTGAATAAAACATAGCCGATCATCTGTTAGCAAGGAGGTTAAAAAATATCAGAACGTTACTTACGACTCTGCTATGTGTTCTGCCACGTTGGGGTCCACGACCTTGATCTGCTTAAACTTCAATGTCATGTCCTCGCTTCCCTAAAAATGAGAAATGACACGCACATGGGAACGGGGAGAATGCATGATACTAGTAATCACTTACCTGATGCTGAGAGCACATCAGAAATTTCCTAACCTAACATTGCCAAACTTAAATTATATTACCTAAAGAAAAAGAAATTGTATCTACCCCAAGGTCCTCAAACACACAATCCAGGAGATGGACTCTGCCGACACGGATGAAAGACATGCTTTCAGAGAGCAAAGAGGGCTGGTAGCAAAGCGCGGATAAAATTATTCTGTCCTGGTGTCCTGGATTCTGCAGTCACACTGTCACTCCTCCGCGGACCTCACACGGTCAGTGCACTGTCTCGAGACAGTCCCCACGGGGGGCTTCGCACTTCGCGCGCATCTTCCGCCCAGCGGGCGCAACTCGCCGGATCCAGCTTCTCAATGCATTACTTCAAACCCCTACTGTTTTCACCACGTTACAATGGATACTCCATTTTCTCACATCACAAGTGTCACTGATGGTAGATAGCAATGGTGAAACCATATTAATGTGAACCAGGGCAATTGATGAAAAATCACATTTGAAAGCCAGGAGTCTTTCAAGTCCTTTGTCCAGGTGCTGTTATGTGTGGTGACATTATGAGACATAACGTTGTAAACCCAAATTTATCAGTCATGATTTGTTGTTGGTTTCCAAAGAAAAACAGGGATGTGTAATTTTTTACATGCAAGGCAACATGAGAAGTTTACCTGCCGTGGTAAACTGTGTCATTCCAATGACGCACTTTCAAGTATGCTCTGTTAAGAGTACATACCACGCCAACTTTAGACGGGAAGCCTTGCTGTGGTGAAACTGTGTCATTCGTTTGACGCACTTTACAGTTTGGGCTGTTAAGGGTATATTCCGTGCCTAATTTCATAGAAAACTTCTGCCGTGGTAAACTGTGTCATTCCAATGACGCACTTTCAAGTATGCTCTGTTACTGCAGTTGTAGTTTATCAGTACGTTACAGCAGTTGCAATTCTTCAGCAGTTCCTCGAAGGGACTCCTCCCACCACGGCCCCGCCCTCGCCCACGTGCAGCTCCTCTTCCGTGCGCAGATCCCGACCCGTGGCTTTTGTCCTGGTTGTAGCTGTTGTAGTTGTTCGCCACCACGGCCCCGCCCACGCCCACGTGCACTGGCTTCCGGGGTGCCCGACCCTTGTTTGACCGTCGTCACGCCCCCACCGCCGTGTGCACTCATGGCTGCCCTGACCAACAGGGAGTTGTTCATCGCGCGCGCCCCACGTCCTCGGCCACGATTCGGCACCTTCCAGCTCCTGTCGAGCTTCCACGAGGGCCAGAAGCCCTTCTGGAGGCACTACCGGGCCCGTGGATGTCGCCCCTTCCCGCAAAGAAAAAGACAATGTAATGATGTCCTTGATCTTTAATTCAAAACCTCCATACTACATCATCCTTACAGACATTTTTCATTGATTGTTTTTTCTCTTTCAAAGATGTTGTAATGCTCCATAGTACCAACACAAGCTGCTTGCTCCATAATACCAGAACAAGCTGCTAGAAGGTTGGGGTGGGGGGTGGGGTGGTCAAAACTGGCTCAAAACCTAGGCCACTTCTTCCCCGGCCATCACAACAGCTATCAACAACCATAGGTGCTAGAAATACTGTGATTTGTTTACCCATGAAAAAAGCCAACTCACTGCTTGCTATTGGACACAGGAGTCCCGGTACCTCCGCCTCCCTCTTTTCCCAAGCTTGTGGACGATTTCGTCTCCGATTTCAACATCCAGGACGAAAGTTATACCTATGTCAGCTGTCTAGTCATTAAAGGGCCACCATACTCTTCAGTTTGGTTGGGAGACATATTCATCACCTATTACCGTTTTATAACTAAGATTGTACACTTCTACATTCAATTACTGGAACATGTACCTAGGATCTTGGAAAAAGCAGAAAATTGAGAACTGTCCAATTCTCTACTTATTGTTTTTGATGGTGTTTTCTTTCACATTCCGTCACTGACAATTGACCTTGGGTATCTACACTCTTGATCATTGCATTCAAAATTTTGTATACGTCTTGTACATGTACTCTTTCTCACCTTTTCCCACATTAACTCAGCCTGGATCTGAACTTTCTGCTCGTCTTTCTCCGTGCCCGCGTCCTTAATCGTCTCATCTTCTGCGAACAGCGAATCCTGTAAGTAGGTCAGATGTGTTACACAGGGGTGCTAGTTTCATCATGTCCATTGTTGTGCCTTTGGGGGGAAGCCCTTTACAAATTACACATTTCTTTATCTTAGGCGATTACATTACCCGCTTCCTTTTGCTCCCAAAATGAAATATGGAAGAGGAGAAGAATGAAGAAATAGAATAAGAGGATTAAGAGTACTGGTGTGTGGTGGTAGCCCCATCAGTATGACATCGTTAGCGATTGCAGTGTCAATTGCGTTGGCCGTGAGGTGGGAAGAGTGCTGGTCCATCAGTAGAAGTACTGGTCTCTCTGGAGAACTGAAGCGGCAGAAACACTCCTTGAGCCACTCCACAAACACCTCGGCCTCGATGAAGCCGGATGGTGTCGTGGAGTACACAGCATTGTCGGGACCCTCGAGACGGTATGCAGAGCTGGGGTAGGACTTGGAAAAGATGACCAAAGGGGGCAGCACCGATCCGTCCGCTGAGACACACTCCATCGTCGAGATGTGCGCACGTGTGCCTTTTCGCACAGACACTGCTGGAGCACCCATTTTAGAGAAGGTTACGACACTCTTCTTTTGGGGGTCTAGATCGAATCCTGTCTCATCTACGTTATACACCCTGTGTGGCTGGTCTGACAGCCCATTGTCGCTCAGCGTTGACTTCAGCAAGTTGAAAAACTGCTTCACCACGTCCCCATCAACAGAATCCCACCTGCCTCGGTCGAGAGGGGAAGGCTTCCTTAGGGTCAACTTGTTACGACCTTTGAACGCTCGCCACCATTTCTGGGAGAATCCCTTTTTACGATTTACCTTGGGAGGGACTCCAGCTTCTTTGCTGCCTCGCACGTGTATGGCTAATGCTAAGGACAGTATTGACTTCTTGTTGATAGGAAATCCCCTGTCGACCCGATACTTTATGTAGAAGACAAGGCTGGCCTCTTCTTCCTTAGATAGGATAGCTCGTCTTCCATTCCGTGCGTCTACCCTACTCTTGCCCGAGATCTTGTCATTCAGGGTTGTACGAGGAATGCCATGCTTCCTGGCAGCCTGTGTTGGTGTTAAGTTGTTCTTACGTACGTCTTCCAAAGCTTCTTCAATTAATTTGGGGTCCCATGTTTTTCTTTTCTTTCTTGACCTTTCCATGTTCTGAAAATTTATTGAAATTTTAGTCAGTTCTGAGTGAAATGGGTGGGCTGTTCATCCATTCGTTCATTCATTCACCTATTAATTCATTCAACCATTAATCACCTATTAATTAATTCAACTCTTTTAATTTTATTAATTGTCACATGATTATCATATCACCTATTAATTAATTCAATTGTTCTTTTCCTTTCTCCATACGCTCATCAATTCTTTCTGCTATACTAATTAGTCTTCCGTCTGAAGTATGTTTAACCGTAACGCTTTGTTTAACACAAGTACTACGCCAGGGTAATTCAGTGTCCTTGGATGATAACAAACTGTGGCTAATTGTTGTTATTTATTCATTTTTATCTGTCAATCTATCACCACTTTTAATTTTTTTTTTACTTTCGACAGTGCATCTAGAACACACAGAAGCGTTATGGGCGATACTGTATGGCGTTAACAGTCCCAGATTGGAAAAGGTCAATGCAAATGCAAAATGGAGCCGTCTAGCGATCCACATCAGAATCGCAGAAATAATAAATATTACAAGCATTATTCCTTCTATAGTTGCGATCCATTGTGTCCCTGGATATGTTTAGAGGAAAATGTGACGAAACTTTTACTTTCTTCTTCATGTTACATCACAAAATAATACAAAAAAGTGGTCATCACAAACCTTTGTCGTCTGAAGTTCTGGAGTCAAGCGCCACCCAAAGCCTTCTGGGTAACCAAAATGGCGGCGTTCAATTTTACGTTGGAAGAACGGAAAATAGTCGCAATAACATAGCGTTTTTTATCGATTAATCACAGCGAAAGACCAGACGCAGGTTAGCAAAAGGAATTTTATTAAGCATTCTTGTTCACCATTTTGTAAAACTGAAGATACGTTTTGTATTTGTCTGCTAATCCTCTGCAGAAGTACGCGGCATCTCCCTCCCACGACGTAGTTAGGCTTTCGTATAAAGGACGATAGGCAGCGGAGCTCGTACACTTCGAATGCATGTGTGTTAAGTCCATCGCGAGCTTGTCTTCAACTCTCGTGTGTCTAATGTGTGCATACCTAAAGGGATAACGTATGTTGCATCGATGCATGTCTTGTTTTTAGAAGTGACGGATAAAGGTACCCGTGACGGATAAAGGTACACCAGCGTTATATACATTGTAACAGTGTAGCACAGGGAATACTCTCTTGCATATACATTTTCAACAGTGTAACATAGGGAATACTTTGTCAGTCTTTTGAATAACAGTCTAACATAAGGAATACTATTCATACTCTGGCAAAGTCTTGTATACACATTTCAACAGTGTAATACAGGGATTCATACTCTGGCAAAGTCTTGTATACACATTTCAACAGTGTAACATAAGGAGTACTCTTTGTAAAAGTCTTCTATATACATTTCAACAGTGTACAATGGGGAAAAGTCAATGGGAGAAGTATGTTCCTCTCAGCAAAGACTGTATGACTCAAACTATATAATTAATCCCCCTGATTATGCAAATAGACCTACCCACCTACCAAATACCAAGACAATCCATTAAGGCCTTATCAAGTTATATTCTTTACAAACACACAAATACACAGACACACAAACGCCTCTGAAAACATAACCTTCTTGGCGAAGGTAACGACAAAGTGGATTCATATATTATGGTAAGATACTAAGAGTAATGTTTTTTTTTTAATCTATCAACATGGTCAGGTGTCATACAAAATGTAAAGCTGTAATATTGTTGACCTACAATGATTGAATCCACTGCCTCGTTAGATTCTTTGCTGAGAGGAACTTACTTCTTCCATTGTCATTATCATAGTTCCCATCCTGAAGGTGTTGATCTAGGTATTCTTTTAAGGCAACGGGCATTTTCTCTACCCTTGGGTCTATGAGATCACCCTCTGTGACATTTTCATATAGACTTTCAAACTCACTCATGTCAACTTCGACATCATACTTCTGATCATTTTGCAGTACAATGCCTAACAACAAAATGTGGATTAAACTATACAATCATCAACTAATTTACACCATGAGTTATACTATTCGAGTTAGTTGCATGTACTACCATGCACCTAAAAAGCATAAAAGCAAGCAGAGAGGCGATGATCGATGCATAAGCCAGCTATACAACAGATAACAATTAAAGAACAACTAGCAGCTGATCGGGACCGTCAGCTGCAACAAGCGGAAAACGGAACGTAGAGTCCTGCATAACTCCATACAAGAACTGAAGGTATGGACTAGTGGTTTACAGTCGATTGATTCATTCGACATCTTGCTAGATGCCGCTCAGAAGACGGAGAGCAGGAGATGGGAGACCGTTGACTCGTTGACTGGCTCTGGCGCCTGGAAGGGCTGTGGAACTATAGAGTGGAAAAGGGTTTTACACATAAGACAGGTTGATACATTGCTTTAACGCTATACTAACGTCGGTATCAATTTGCAAATAAAATGTAATTATAATTTTTCATTAATTGTAACAACAACACACAACATCGAACCCACTGAATTCGGCATGTCAACTCCTGAACTCAACACTAACCCGTAGGTCCGGACCCTGTCAGACTTGAATCCACTGTTGCACACACTTTTGTAACAAATTTTCTATAGGGTTCCTGAGCTTAAACGTGCTCTATTACATAATGAACATTACAGAAATTGTTTTACCATAACAGATGTATCGCTTTTGTCCTTCGGCTGATCCTGGAAGCAGGAACACCAAGTTGGGAGAAGTACCTGACCTCCGAAGCCATGAATTTCAGATCTATTCCATCTGGCCCATGGTCCAATAAGCACCACTTGTAGACCTTTTTTTTTTCAAACGTCCATTATTATACGTAAGGTCAATGTCGTGTGTGATAGTTTGATTCTGGTCGGTGTCAACTTTAACAAAGCAAGTCAATTATTATTGACATATACTTTCCTGGATGTTCCCTTGCTTTTGGAATCTGTTTATAGTATTTTGTGCGTTCATTTCTGAACACACACACTTTGGCGGGGTGCTTTGGCTTCGGCTCTAGCTTAGGCATGTAGTCTGGGTCCAGCTGCCATCGTTTACGAAAACACATATCTTGGCGTGGCAATCCAGGTACACGATTGTCTCATCTGTCCAGATTACATTGTCAAAGTTCTCTCCCGATGCCAGCATCCGTTGGCTCCACTCTTGTCGCTTCTCACGATTCTGTGGTCGGATTACCTGACAGTACCGTGGTCCACTTTTTATCTGTAGGAAGTGAAATATTTCAACTTAAATATACATTTTATTTTGTTTGTGAATTATGATTATTGTTGCAAGATTCGACTATTGTATTACCACGGAGGTTGAATAGACACGTGGTATTACGATACGTCTAAAAAAAAGCATGCATTGATAAAAAGGTTTTGAAAAGAGGTCTGTCCTACTAAGAGGCACTGGCTACTAATATATTACTTTTACGAAACAATGTGGGCAACGTCTGAAACATTCTTCCTTCCGAATTCCTGTTCTTGTACTAAAATATTTGTAAAAAGGAATTTACAAATATTTAAAAAAAAAAGCAGACACCAGTCTGGAAAGTTTTACCAATAGCTACTAATATATTATTTTTACGAAACAATGTGGGCAACGTCTGAAACATTCTTCCTTCCGAATTCCTGTTCTTGTACTAAAATATTTGTAAAAAGGAATTTACAAATATTAAAAAAAAGCAGACGCCAGTCTGTAAAGTTTTACCAATAGAAGGTGTGGGCTTTGTTGGTTTTACTATTGTCAAAGCTTGATTAAGAAAGAATGTCGGCAAAGACTTACCCATCCAATGAGATATCGATGGCGCCGAATGGTCGAACATGCAACAGACAGTCCAAATCTACAGGGAAATGAAGAAAAAAAGACCATCTTATATTACTGTATGTAACCGTTATGAACATAAAATAGAGAGAGCAAACGGGGGTGCCCTAACATCTAACTTTGCTCGGATTCTTCGCTCAGATCTTATTTTGAATAAGTAAGCCGTGTTTGTTACCACTGACTTTGCCATTTTAAAAGGTAAATGAACATGGTTAATGCTAAACTCCTACCGGTCAATCAACAGCTTCTGTAGATCAGGCGATGTATACTCGTCATTTTCCCTCATACACGCATCAATGAAGTCTAGATGGATAACTTGTAGCTTGGCGATCCCCGAGATCCCTGGCCTGGGGTAGATTACTGCGCCTTCAGCTTTGAGTTTGCGCTGATATGTTGCTACGGTCTGTCGACAACCCCCCAGTTTCTCTTCCTTCAGTGTTTTCTCGATCGCTACAGGTCCATGGCCCTGGTTGGTCAGCGTAACAATACGACAAAGCGAAGTTTGAGGGAGCATAACTGCACGTTAACTGCGTTTGTTCATTGAGCTCCTGGGTCGTTCAAGTATAAGTCTGGTATGAACAGGGTCAAAATGCGCCTTTAAGCTTTGGCCTGGTTCTTCATGAATATGCATTATAGTGGCTCCATGTATTGTATGATCTCTGGGTGCAAACCTTTGTATGTTACTTAGCACCTCATTATTTTGGCGGCGGTAACCTGTTTGTCTCAAAAATATTCATGAGGTTAGCTCTGATATAAATGTACAGTGGTCTTCCACATCAAATCCTTGGTCAAATCCATACAGTGCGTTACGTTTCCGACACAATGCCCATGTCACAATCCTGATGTTCCGGGTGACCTGTCGTCCATCCCCGGAAAACCTTACTGAGATCTCCTCTCCACAGCTTTTGTGTTTGGGAAGTCGAAGGAGGTGGGTAAGGACCTCCCTCACAGAACGCCGTGACATGTTGCATACCTTGAGTGCAAAAAAATAATGAACAAAGGTAAATTGCCATTGTCCAGCAATCCAAACAACTGGTATAAAAATTTCAATCACAGGAAATTATTGAAACAAAATTAGGATAGTCATCTTAATTACCTCTGTATCTGTGTTGATCTGGATCATCTTGTTCTGTTCCACTCTCTCATTCACTAGTCTGTACAGAGGTGGCACAGTATTTGGAGACATCATTCTAATCTCCTGATACCCGGCATCAGAGATCACAAACTTATCTTTGATTCTAAGCCACCTTTGTACAGACTTGATTTCTTCAGGAGTTCTCTCTCCACGCTGATGAGATGGGCTGTTCTCCTCTGGCCAAGTGAGGTGTTGAGGCTTGTCCTGCCCAGCCAGTGTTAGTTCAACCTGTGTTTGCAGATGAAGGCTTAACTATTGAAAATGCCTGAACAATAAAATGATACTGAACCTGTTTCAAATAACTATTACTATCTCCTTCTTAAGATGAAAATGCCTACAGAAAAGTATGATTTTCTGTAGCGTAAGGTCTGAATGCTGAAAAGTAAGGAATACAATTCAGAGGAGCTTCTTACCTTGGCTTTTTTCACTTCTCGGTGAAAAGAGTCGAATGTTTCAAAAAGCCTTCGCTTATGCTTAGGTCACATTTCCAAGCCGGGGCCCGGCCGGGCCGTTTGTATGAACGAAAAATCAACAATTCTTATCAGGAATATACAGAAATTGTACTCATGATTATCCTTTTAACCTTTTTTTATGCTCTGTTGTCTTTTGTATAGTACTTTTCGTTCCAAAAGACTGTCCGGCCGGGCCCCGGTTTGGAAATGTGACCTAAGCATTATACGTCTCCCTTCTCTTCCTCTTTCCGCAAGGCTTCAGCTGGCTTGATGAAAGGTTAGACCTCATCTTCCGGTGACTTCTCACTCTTCGGTTTCTCTGCTTGTTCTTCTCTGACCGAACCTTTGCCTTCAGCAAACTGATCTCCCGAAGATGTTGTTCTTCCTGAGACTGGAGGCGTTCGATGTTTCTTGTTAAGTCTTGCAGTGTTCTCTGCACTGCCGCTTCACGTGTTCTGCATACCTGCAGTTGTGTCTCAAAATCCCTGGCTCTGTTTTCTGCTTCCAAACGTTTCTGCCTCTCCTCTTGCAAAGCTGCCAAAAGCAAAGAACAACTCGCTCGGTCATGCGATTCCCGCCGCATTGTTCAAAACAAATTTACCTACAATGGCCTTATTGGTTTTTTATCTACAACGCGAGCGGACTATCATGTACATGGCAGGTTTCTCTACATGAGCTGTACTCTGGTGTTTTCTCCATACATTACAAGGTACTCTTCATCTGTCAAGTGAACAGCTGGATCGTATGTGGCATTTGTCATGTATAGCACGTGTCCATGATTACTGATCTCACTACTGTCCTCCCTTACTGTCATTGGACAGGTCCGTTCATGTCCCTTAACATTTCTGTGATGTCCTCTTTCTCTTCATACTCTCCAAGGGTTTTCTGAATCTTTCCATAACATCATCTGGATCCATTTCTTCGTACACGTGGTCCTCTCTGAATCTCATGAACTTTTTCTGATCGTCGAGTCTCCTCTTTCTGTTGTCTTCCAGTGGGTGCTTTCTGCCCTCAACAGTGAATGTCCTCACTTCGGTGGTGCCATTTTTTGGGTCGAAAACCATTTCTGAAAGTTGGCACAAGTCGCAGATAGCCGTGTCGTATCCGCTCGCATCCCATGTCTTTCCAAATCCACCAGTTAAAAACTTTGCATTGATGTTTGATCGTTGTACCTCCATTACGACCACTACCCAGGGCTCATTGGCATCATGCTGTTTTCTGCCAGGGTCAATGACGATAATATCCCCTACTCTACTTTCAGGCTAGCGGGGCAGTCTGACCTGACATCTTCTATGTATGCGCTCTTGTTCTTCACTGACGGATCTGATTGGAGAATCGCTGTCTTCGCAGCCTCATATTGTTCCTCCCTCATTAGTTTTTTTTTTGTTTGTTTCAATTCTGTATATGAAAAGCAAAAATTGAAATGTATTAGCTGGGAAATCATATTGCACTGATACAATAATATGATTTTGCAGTCCCCATCCCTGTTTCTGTAAAGGAAATAAATAATTGGTGATAAAAAAACAGCACAAATGTTGACTATTCTAACAATATCCAAAGGCGTGTCCAAAATGGTCATTAACAGCTTCTCGAGTTATGCTGTCCCCGGCGGTGCTTTTTTGTCATGGATTCTATGAACAAATTTATCAGCATTTCTTCTGACTTTAAATTAACACTCAAAGAATCCATAGTTCATAGTATTAACTCCAGAAGTGCTTTCAAGGTATCTGGGTAGATTTTTGCATAGCTGATGTGTGGAGCACATTTCGGTGTAGCACCTGATCCAGTCTTCACTGTGCTACCGGATTCTGTTAGTAACTTCATCTCTATCAGCTCTAATGTTTTTTCTCTAAATATTAACTGCACACAATGAAAACCACAGAAATACACAATTTTCCTTGGCTATGGGAATAATATGACCTTCATATTACTTACGTCCAACTGATCAATGGTTTGAAGGACTGCAAAGACATCTTTCAGCCAGTCGCTGGGAGACCCACTGGCCTGATGTCCACTACTTGTCCCTGGCACCCCTGCATGCTGCTGCATTGTGGCATACTGGGGACCGATCTTCTCCACAACATAAGTCCAGAAGGCCTCCTTCTCGCCCATGCCAGCCATATCCAGCAACTGCAACAGCAATAATGTCACAGTTGTATTATAACATTCACATTCAATTTCTTAACATCAAGACCTTTCCTTTAATGCATTTAATAATATTTTTGGGGCTGCACTGCACTGAAATCACGAAGCAATTACTTTTGAGATGTTATTTTAGAACTAAGGCCACACCAATTTAATTTGTTGGTTCTCGGATTTTTTCAGAAAAAATATGAAGCGACAGGGCGAAAAAAAATAAAAATAAAAACAGGTCTAGGCATCCTATTATAGCCCCAAATGCTACAATATGAGCCATGAAGTCAACAAAAAAGGTTGGGTTAAAATTTAAAGTACAAATTTTGAACTTTTAATCAAACCACTGCCTTAATAGATGGAAAAAACTGTAACAACTAGGAAGAGAATTTCCTCAACTGTTGGGGACAAAATATGAGCATTTTTGAGTTGATTCAGAACCAGAATCTTTTTTTTTTTTTTTTTTTGCAAATCAGAAAAAAATGAAGAGGCGAATCCGGGAACCAACAAATTAAATTGGTGTGGCCTAAGGACTTAAATTCTCATTATTGGATGTATCAGACTATATCCGACAGAAAGTACTTCCAGTAATGTGACTGTTCCTCTAGATTCTGTGAGTGAGTGATCCTGGAGAACATCAAAGACTTTGGTGCTTCGGTAATAACTTCTTGATGCAGCATCGATAAAGCCAACACGATATAGGGTGAGTCACTCACAATCAGTCCTGACGTTTTTAAGCCATAGCAAATGAAAAATTCACTATCATATTGCAAACCTGGCCCAGGGAAAGGAAGATCATTTCGGTTCAGAAGAACCCTTTAGTTTGGTTTCAAGGTGAAAATACAATGAGATGAGCTATAAAAATCCGTACGTAACAAAAGAAATAAGCATTATAAATGTACCGTGATGCTTAAACTCCATGCCAAAGATCAGATCATTTGGTCTGAGAACCTGAGAAATAAGTTTCATTCTTTTCACCAAATAATCAACAGTGAGAAGAGGAGAATAACAAGCATGAGATAAAACACTGTATTTGCCAAAAATACACTCATAATCACTAAGGAAAGGTTGAGTGGCTACTATCTGAAACTGACCGTTTCCAAAATCATATCCACTGTTACTTCAGTATTTCGGCGTATCAATATTACCGGTATACCTGAATGTCTACCCTTCACCGACGAAAAACACTGTATTCCATCCATACGACCATCATGGTATGGAGTGAAATAATAACATTTAACACTAATATTAGTACACTAAAGGCTTTGAAGTTGATTAACCTCCGGTCTTGGGTAACATATGACACTCCTTGGTGGGCAGCCTAGTCCATTGTTACCTCAAAACTATTTAATAACCCAGTCTTGGACTAATGTAAAAAAAGAATATATAGCCAAAAAAAAAATAGCGTACTTAGTATTTTCATACCTTCATCGCGATCCACGCAATAGTCGCATAGTTTCAGGCTGACCTGCCCTCATCATTACTCAGTACCTCCTCAAACCTCTCGACAAAAGCCCCCATCTCTCGCGGGTATTTCGGGCGTCGGTAGCAGGTTTCCCTCGGTGTCCCTCTCAACCAGCTCCTTGCGTAGGGCGATGACATTTCCAATACTGTGGCTGGCCACCTTCTTGGCAGCCTTTAGCTCGTACTCCCTCTGCATCCTTTCTTCGTTTGGTAGTTTGTGGTTGGCCACGGGCTCAAACGGTGTATTCACCATCCAGAAGATTCTAGACAGCAAATAAAGCTGTAACTGAGCTCTTACGAACATGTATTGCCAGAATGGTAGTTAAATTTACATTGAACGATTGAACTGACTAAAAATGCCGTCCAATAGAAAACAAAATAAAAATTGTTCTATAGACATAAATGCTTATAAACTTACGAAGCACTCAAGCATTCATTTAAGAGTCATTGCATGAGAAAACCCAGGCAGAGGCCATAAGATGGGGGTCGGCCAAATCGGTCTCCCACTTTCCTCAGCAGCGTCTTCGTCTTCCTTGTTGGTTATAGATCAAAACAGTTGTCATGATTCAACCAGATCCATATTGCCAAGTTCAACAGCTGATTCATACAATTATATTGACATCTACCATACAAAATTATCTTCCTATATATATATATGTGCATAACACTTAGACTAAGGTACATACAAACGGTTTTCAATGTTTAAATGTACAAGTAAATATATTTACTTTTATATATAAGCTTAAAGGCTTAAAGATTTACAAGTAAAGAATTTTTTTAATTAGTTACTTACACTCAGTTGCTGCCCGACTCCTACAGCAAAGTCCCACTCCAGCTGTGGAACTTTTACAGCAAAGTCCCACTCCAGCTGGGGAACTTTCACAGCAAAGTCCCACTCCAGCTGGGGAACTTTCACAGCAAAGTCCCACTCCAGCTGGGGAACTTTCACAGCAAAGTCCCACTCCAGCTGTGGAACTTTCACAGCAAAGTCCCACTCCAGCTGGGGAACTTTCACAGCAAAGTCCCACTCCAGCTGTGGAACTTTCACAGCAAAGTCCCACTCCAGCTGGGGAACTTTCCTGGTAAGGAAGGTTTTGGCAGCTGGTGTTGCAAACTAGAAGGTTGTCTCGTCGTCCTTGTCGAACGCCATGGTAAACACTTCAGTGTTCAGTGACTTCAGTGACTCTAGTTTACCTATCTTAAAAAAAAGAGACAGAAGTGACTCAAGTGAGCACATCCTAAACTGAATACATGTACTTGTTTACCACGTGCACTTCACTTCATCTTAAACGATATTTGAAAATCATTATGGCAGTAAACCACAGTCCCCCTACAGTCTACAAGTTATATCACAGTAATGTTTGAAAGTAAAGATATACTATTTGAAAAATAGCACAAATGTTACTTACATGGTAATGTATCCTGTGTCCTCTCCAGCAGCAGAATTGTCAGCACCGTCATTCTGGATCCTAGAAGGAAACGTTCCCAATGCTATTTAAGTAGAGGCATTGCAAAGAAATGCGTTGTAATATACCATGCGTTGGATGTTGTAAATAACCTTTCGGCAGTGTTAGAAACATTCCCCTATCGAACCTGTACTTCTAAAGCAGGTAAACCGGCACTACACCATCCATCCATTTCACGTTTGGGAATACGCCGGCACACGAGTAATTTATCACACATACAATGTTTACTCGTACCTGATGAACGTCTGTATCGTCGACGTTGACCGTTGCGGGCAATGTTGTGGGCTATTTCATCCCTGGCGCTGGCGTTGTCCTGAATTGCAGGAAATGCTTGTAGCACAGTGCGAGCCACATGCCGGAGGAGAAGCCTGTCTTTTTTCCCACGGACTTCCCTCCCGGCGGTGTCTCCATGTTGTTGCCAACCCTCTAATCCCACTAACCTTGCTGCATTTTCTGAAGTGGTCCTCCACCTTGCAGCATTTGACAACGTGTGCGGGGTTGAATGGACAGTGGACGAGCTGACCCGGAGCAGAGATGAACTTTACGATCTTTCTTGTGTCATCTTTGTACTCTCTCACGTTTGTGTTGTGTGTCTGAGCTAAGACTGTTAAAAGAAATATATATATATGACTGTATAAAATACTTACTTAAGTAAATAAATAAATAGACCTGGTTATTTCGGATCGACCGAGGTACCAGCCTGATAATCTCCAAGCAGATCTTTTGGTGGGGATAAGACAGTATCAAATTGAAAAGAATGGCTTACCCACCAAATTAAATCTCTAAAGGAAAAGACAACAGGATTTTCTTATGGCAATACCATATTTTAAAGAAAGTTAAGGAACCATGTAAACTGATTGTGTATGAAGGCAAGGAATCCACGTTACAAAGAAGGATCCAGTTTTTCATGCTGTTGCATGATACATAAGAATCTGTGACAGTTGTCATCCACAAAATCTACTTCTGTGGCCTAGAAAGTGGAAGGTAATCTCACCGGAGTTCACTTGTGGGTCAGCAGCAGCAGTGGCCTGTAACTTGATGCTGGCAGGTGCTACGGGAAGAAGATTAAGAAAAATTAGTTTCAGTATAACGTATTCTAACTATCACCAGCTGACACACTTACAATTACAAGTCAGAATCGGTTGCACTCTGCCTACCTTCGTGGTCAAGGCTCGTCAGCACAGCAGGGAGGGTGTTGTACAGGGAACTGCAGGCCTCGTCATGGCTGAGCCACCTGGTGTCCTTGGCCTCTTTGAGGGTCCTCTGTTCCAGGTTCATGATCTCCTAAAATGGTGATATAATGAGTTGAATTACTGCAGTGTTTGATATCAGATTCAATACTTACACAAAAAGGCAAATGATTAGGGCTTACTATCCAATGCACTAAAGTATCCTACCTGAATCTTTTGTCATTGTAATTTTCATGTTTTATCCAGTTGGTAAAGCTGCTACTTATTCTATAGCAAGATATTTTTATTCTGTCCATTGTAGACACATTGCTAGTGTGCATGGTTTAAAGATGAACGAGATGAGACATTCTCTTCTTGTGCTTCCTTTAATTAGAGATACAAGTATTATATTTAAGTTAGGTGCAAATTATGTACATTTTGCACACGGGTACTTCGAGCACTGCACATACAATACGACACATCCGTGCAGTTTGCTCTATATGGTCAAACACAGTTGAATCACCGCTTACTTTGCAACAATGAATCACAGTCGACCTGCTTTGGCACTAACTAATAGCTGGCTATACCAGTTGTATAAATAAATGTCCTGCAAATCCTTCAGAAACACGAAGTAACTGTTTTAGTAAAGTTTCCAAGAAAGAAAACTAACTGAAGAATCTATGGAAGACTACAGATAAAAGATAAATTATACACGCCATCACAACATGTGGCTTTACATTCCCTACACCAAAAACAGTTGCCATTTATTCTAATCAAATGTCAAACACATTCAATATCTTCTCTATCTGAGCATGGTGATGACACAGACAAACTGATGTTTGATATGCAGACTGTTTTGTTATTTGGTATGTATATGACAGCAGTCACAATGTATACAAATGCATTCTTGTTGTAAGAACATGAAACTTAAAAGGAAAAAAGGATTTCTTTAAAGTGAAAAAAGGAGTCTTGGTGTAAGAATCTAAGTCCTAACCTAAATCCTAACCTTAAGTTTAAGAACATAAATCTTGAGAGGGTAAACTGCCTTTTTTCTTCAAAGTCAAATAACAAAGTAGTAGCGTATAACATGAAGTAAACTCAGTTGACAACAACATACTACTATAAGTCCTAACCTAAATCCTAACCTTAAGTTTAAGAACATAAATCTTGAGAGGGCAAACTGCCTTTTTTCTTCAAAGTCAAATAACAAAGTTGTAGCGTATAACATGAAGTAAACTCAGTTAACAACATACTACTATAAGTCCTAACCTAAATCCTAACCTTAATTTTAAGAACATAAATCTTGAGAGAGGAGAATGTTTGTATTCAGAAAAGAAAGATATTCTGGGTGTGAGATAAAGTAAGAAGCTATTTTGCTATGTGCAAAATGCCTTTTTGCTTCAAAGTCAAATTACAAAGTTGCGAAACACGGCGTATTACATGAAGTAAACAACATAGTTAATATAAGGTGCGAGATAAGGTCAACACGGTAAGAATTTAAATACACGTCCAGACTAACGCTAAATAACAAAGTCGAAGAGTCAACACGGTAAGCATTTAGATACAAGTCCAGACTAACGCTAGATAACAAAGTCGCTATGTGGATTAATAAGAAATGTCTACGCTTAAAAGTGAGAATAATACATTCTAGGCTCAAAGAATTTGGGGCTTGTATTGAGAACTGTAGTCTTTGTATAAGAACATCAGTTTTAAAAGGTATGAAACCTGCTTGTTGCCAATAAGAATTAATACCCAAGACGTGTACATATCCTAGCTTAAAAGGTAAATGCTGTTCCACTGTCAACATATACATTACTCCCTCCCAAAGGCCCATCCACTAACTATGGCCTCCTCCATAGCAGAGTCAAACTCCTGCTGAGACAGGCTTGTCATG
The DNA here is from genome assembly GCF_001625305.1 of Branchiostoma belcheri. Lineage (NCBI taxonomy): Eukaryota > Metazoa > Chordata > Leptocardii > Amphioxiformes > Branchiostomatidae > Branchiostoma > Branchiostoma belcheri. The sequence goes on along the minus strand of NW_017803302.1, from coordinate 379,694 downwards.
TGTTCTGGCATTGTCAGAGTCAAGGCATAAGTGTTGGACACTTCCAGCCTGCGGGGCACACCTTGAACTGTAGCACCGGCTGCAGCTGCCAACAAGTTACTGGCTCAGCTTCCTGGGCTGTCACGTAGGGCAAGAAGTTTTTAAGGGAGACACGGCCACCACCTGAATGGTTAATAAGAGAAAATGAATGTAAGTTCATCTTGAATTTACAAACTTTCTTGCATTATTGTATTAAATACTACAACGTGATCTAGCATGATATGATGCTTGGCCAAGGTTTACAATGCCTTAAGAGTTGCAAGTTTCTAGAAGACTCTATATTGAATTTATATAGAATGTATGTAGTAAGAGAATAAAAGTTGACTAACCTTCTTCCACACATTCCAGCCAGGTCGTCAATCTCTGGTACACATCCTTTTGTCAGTCTTTCCTATTGCTTCCATCATCTGCCCAGTTAACACTCAGTGTTCGCACTTTGTCGTCTGAGGTGATTGGTGTACTGGACCTGCGCAGTAATGACCCAGCCAGGTGGGACTCCGACTCTAGAACACTGAGCAGGTCAAACAGCTTCAGGCCCTCTCGCAGCTCCTCGATGGCTGACTGTTGTAAAGAATAATAAAAATTAACAATAATGATATATCACATGAAAATTGATTTAGGGATGTTCCGGGATGCTTTCTGTGCCCTTGCATGACACACTATTATCTGTCCAGCACATTTGTGTGAATTTCTTCCACATGGTTGCATTGTCAGAAGTCAGGTATACATCTCATGTCGACCTGACAGGTGCAGGGGTAGAAGCCGCCGCGCTGTTTGCCGAATAGGAACGCTCGTGACGGTGTGTCCCATTTGAACCATCGTGGAACGTCTGTGAACTGCCGATCATCGGGACTGTAGACAGTGAAGGTAGGTCTTCACGCCTCGTCTCTGCATAGACGAGCTGCTGCTCTTGATCCGATGACCTACAGCGCGTAATGATATGTAAGGTTGTCGGCTTCTATTGCGTGCGATCTACGTTTGATCAGAAAATACCCCCCCCCCCAAAAAAAAGACCGATCCGGGAACGCCTGAAAAGGAGGCTACGTAATGATGTAAATCTCAGGCTTCTCCACCCCAGCCTGCACCGACACAAGAACTCCAAACTTGTCTAAATATTCCTCATTTGTTAGGAATATAGCAGGATCATATATGCATATCACAAGGTATAGCATGTAACCATGGTTGGCCATGCTAGCGCCATCCTCCCAAAAAGCTCAGTACGTTGTTGACCCTACTGTAATCAAGTGATCCCTTAGCTGGTCTTCAGTCTCCCCTGTGATTTCCTCACCAAGTTCTGTTGTCACACATGACTTGTACCAGTGGATTAGTTTAGTTTATTTGTTTTGCCAGTAATTACAGCTCAGGCCATTTTGGCCTGCTATTCAGGTAATTCTGAGGTGGATACACATAGAAATACACAGTACATAGGAATCCGTTTATCTGGACAGAACACTCTCCTAGCAAATTACAAAGAACACACTTGTCCAGTCCAGCAGGGCACACAAATTATAGATCATAAATAGAACAGAAGCATAACTTTTGATGGAAAAATTACACAAAAGGTTGGTCGTTATGAAAACATCTGTGCATGCAACTGTTGAACACCGACATTTATGTCGACAGATCATGTAGAAACATTCGTTTCATTCAAGTCTCTGAGCTACATTTGACCCGGACGAGGAGGGGATACTCAGTCTTCATGTTAATTGTATTATAATGCAGTTGGGATATCCTGAGTGTTTGCCGGTGCACCGTCCTTCAGAGAAACAGTTCTTCTCTGTTGGTTGATGACGCTCTCCACGTACGACAGATGTTTGTGGTTGCACAGGTGGCTGACGTGCATGCTTGTTGTTAGGCTAGGAAGGTCTGAAGTCAAAAACATTACCCTTTGCGGGCTGACGACTCGCTCATCTCCCTCTGCTGTTTTGACCTTAATTCGGCCGTCCCCGTCCCCGCACCTTGTTATGCAGTCCACGTTATGCAGCCTCCTGTCCTCATTGTTGCACTGAAAATACATGTCGTCAAAATAAATGGCATCCACTACACTATACTTACAAACAATAGAAAATATGTACAAGCAGACAAGTAGATTTCAAGTAGCATCCACTACTTTGTTGCGTCAGTGAGTCTACACAAGGATCCTGCGGTTTTGCATTCCCCTCCCCCCCCCCAGACACACTGTTGCAGCTTCCTCCAAGAACCATCAATGCTGATCTTTGCTGAAATTTTCTTTATTCTTGAGTTACATGTAAAAACTGTGGGTTTGCGATCAGCTGATGCGTGAACCACACGGGGAGGACATAAACCTGCGCTGTCCGTGTCCCTCCCTGCAGTATGGTGCCTGGACGTTGCTCAACTGAGTGCCGCCTGTTCTTCATCGAGGAGGAAGACCTGTCCAAGGCGCATCAGATTTCCCTCCTCCAGCTTTGCATTCAGTTCCCGCTCTTTGTACACTACGTGTGGTTTGGTCGTCCGCCTGAACGATATGAAGTTGCATCTGGAGGTTTGTCTGAAAAAAAATAACATAAATACATATATATGGTATTAAAGGGCAGAAAATGACAGTTGCTCCCATGATACCAGAATAGAGGTATGATTATTGGTAACTGTATTCGAAATAGAAAGAGAGAGAAGTCTGTACCTCACTTGTTGCTTTTTGTGTAGCTTTTGTATAGGCTGTCAATCCTGTTTCGATCTTCCTGTGTGAGCTGAGGAGGTGGTGTCGGCCTGTCAGCTTTCCATGCCCGCATCTGTTGTTCTGGCCTAAGCGTGCTGACGATGTTCCTTTTGTTCCTTTCCTGGGCTTCCAGGGATCCAGTCTGCTTTCTGGTGTAGGTGTCCAAGGTTGTTTTTGCCTGGTTGTCAACTGAAATGAAATACAAATTCATTCATACAGATAGTAGAAACTGGACATCTTGTCTGGCCATCATTTTCACAAATTTATATCTAAAAGCAAGAAATACAAAGTGTCTAAACACGTGGAAACAAGACTGCCTCGTCCTGATAAGACGATGCCCAGTATTCATTACCTTCCAAATCATTTTCCCTGCAAGCAGCTGTTTTGAATAAGAGTTACCAGCTACAACATATTCTCATTTCAGTACTTGCACAGGCAGCTGCATTACGTTTACTTTTTAATGACATACAAATTACTTTATGAAGGTATTACCTTTATAAACGAGAACATCTATAACCAACAAGAAACTTTTAGAATGCTTGACAATTCAATCATATTTTAAATATGATTGAATACCTTTCCGGATTGCCACAAGGCCTCCGCACCGTGCTCGAACTGCTCGATGTCCAGGCGTTCGATCCTAGGCTTGACTAGCTCTGGTTTGGTGTTGGGAGGAGGAAGCTGCTCCACCAGGCGCACTTCGTTGTTTATCGGGGGTTTCCACTCCTCGTCAGAGGCAAAGTCTTGTATGAATATGGATGATATCAGTGGAAATTAACAGTGCAATTGACAATTGTAGGTCTCAATGAGTAAAAGGGAAAATAGTTGAATAACAGCAGCAGGTAGAGAGGGTGTTAAAAGGTACATACATGTACAACAACATATAAAGAGTAGTATAAAGAGAACTTAATCACTTATGACCCAAGGGTCTAGGGAGTAAGAAATCAAATACCTTGTACTCATCAATGCTGTGTAGAACGACGTTGTATAAAACCCTAAAGCAGCCTCGCGGTTGTTGCCCCTCCCCACCCAATATCCCCCCTTCAGACAGAATGTATCAATTCGCCGCCATAAAGTAGTGCGAGACTGACTGTACGCGTCTGTAGTGACGGTATGCCAAATATGCGAAATGTCTAGTTATTAGTGTTCGTTTTTGACATATTTCTATATAATTATATATTTTTAGATATTAAGTAAAATAACAATATACTTGTCATTGTTTTCATAATTTAGCGCCGTTTGTATACATCTCATCAGTTCCATGGCGGATGAATACTGGTAAAGTATCCCGTCACACGACCACCGCTTCAGTTGGAGAAGAAGGGATGTGGTGTGAGGTGGGTGACAACGTTAAGGCTTGTTTTGTTCCGAATTGTTGCTTTTGTGATTGTTAACTTACGTAGAATGAATCTTTAAATTGTTATGGTTACTCGTATATAAATGTGGGAAGGTTGTTGCGCAGGAAAAACGATTGATTCTGCCGTTTAGTTGAGCCGCGCAGTGTTGTGCACGGCGACTTTTGCTTGTGAAATTCGAATGTGTCTCGTCACCAACAATCATTTTATCTCAACCTTTTGTTTTGTAACGAACACGTTTATAATTGTAGAAAACCTCCTACACTATGCTGAGTACAATAAGGCCACTTTTATCTGTTCATGGCAAAACTTGCCAAGAATTGCGTGTAAGGGCCGGCTGGTCGCGGCTGAAATTTGTCATAGATTATCTTGTTTACGTGTTGGGGGACTAGGCTATATTTTCGGACTCGGCCGAACACATATATTTTAGTCGTGTTAATGCAACAAGAAGGTATCCATATACTTAATAGATATTTTAAGAACCGGAAAAAAATTATGGTTGAGGTACACCGAGATAGGAACTGTCAGAGCAGAGTTTTCTTAGATAGGAAAAAAAATACCGAAACGTGTTGTCTGGTCGGTACCAATTTAGAGAACTGTGTCGAAGCATTTCAGTAACAATCCTTTTCTTCGTGTTTCCCCTACAGCAACTCCTGAGATGAACATCATAAAACATGGACTAGCTGCGAGATGAGGACCAAATCATACAGAACACCTACAGCCACATGAGACAGCAAAGACCAGCAAATACTCAATGATATAATGTCAATGCTCATTACTGAAGTTAATTGATTTGTTTATAGGCGATCAAACGGTTGCTACAAAAGGTCTATTTTAAGCTGCCCAGCCTCTCGGAAACCCAGACTTCGGGGACTGTGCCACTGGCTCAGTGGGGGCTGGTTCAGCTTAGTTTAATTAGTTGTCTTGGAGGTTGCAGCCATTTTTTTTGGAATTGTTGAGGTTTTGCTGTGAAAATTTCATTCCCTGTTAATTATTGAAAACCATCAGGATATTCAACTAACCTCTCGACCTGAGGTGATCTGGTTAATCTTGTTCTGTTAGACTCTAGCGAATAGAATGTGATGCTGAATTTGACAATATAAAATACGGTACGGACAGGGAGTTGATAATTTATACAACTGTCGTATTCGCATATAATTAAAGGAGATAATGAACGGAGGAAATGTGCATATACATGCACATCGAAATAGGATATGCGGGGAAGATAAAAAGCCCTCATAGCTTGTCTGGGATATTTCCCCGACATTTGACAACGGGGTATACTATGGAGCATACCATATACAATATCGGTATATGTCATATGTGTCATGAAGAAGTTATACGTACCTTCCAGCACTTCTAAATGTGCCTTAATAGCCTGTTGAACTGAATCAGGCGGTGGTCATAGTACGGACAGATGACTAACTGGTTAGGTCCGGAGATGAATCGAACGGCACTTGGCTTCCGTTGCCGTTTTTTTGGCGTGTCCTTCTTGAAGGACTTAGTAAGCGCAGCGGACATCTCCTTCATGACTTTGTCCACTGCGCTTTTGCTCCCTGATAGAAAATGATGTCTTAAATCAGCTACATTTGGTAAGACTTCGAATACATCATTCGTTGAGAGATTAAAAAAACGTTAAGGTATCATAGACAACAAAATCATCAGTGTCTCGTGCATTCCATACTGTAGAGCACTGGAGACGTTTGATCGGTCCCTTGAGTTGGCGGTCATTGCGCGATGCCTGGATGGAACAAACATTTATGTCACGTTGACAAGCCCATGTTATTTTCGCCCTGAATTAAACCGGAAAACACTGCGGCGTGTTCATTTACATGTTATCACATTTCTCGTTACAACAGAAAATTAACCTGGTTGATCCCTAGGTGATGCTAAAAGAAAACACCACAATTTGACTGCTCATTATTGTGATGTTCATTTTAAGTGGCCAATACAATAGCGTTTGAGTAAACCTACAGACTAACTGGGGATGATGAGGATGGGGACGTCCTAGACATTGGCCATCACTTGCAAAGGAAATGGTCGCCCCATTGGCCGTCTATATACATAACTCTCACAGGGACAACAAGGCATCCCCAGCCACTGTGCTGAGGTCCTGTTGGTTGGCATCCGGGAGGACAACTGGTTTGGTATTACGTGCCTTGTGGGTTTCCCTAACCCTGCTGCATTTTTCATTTACCACCCGGTACAGCTTTATCTTCTCATCTTTATATTGTTCTTGCCCATGGTAGCGCTAAGTACCGGATGCCCAACACTGTCACTGAATAGCGTTTCAGTGCCATGGTTATTCAGGCAGAGAAGACCTCGTATGTACATGAGACCTCCTTGGTGTATTCTTACTTTACTCTCGCTGAGCCTCTTGGGATTTGACACAAAGACGAAGGAATCATTCGCTTGTTCCTCACGGTACACATTCATTCGTATCTGCTCCATTCATCGGCTCTGTCAACTGAGTAGAAAGTAGACAAAATACAAAACATGAACATCTGGTTCTAAACGTACCATACGAGTCCTCACATGACATGATAGGGTAATGTCAGCAATTGCATTTGGGGTAAAACAGTTTAACATTAGTCCATATTGGTCACATAAACGGACAGCCAAGTTTTGAAACGTAAACTAAAACTAGAGTTCCCCGATCTCATACCTTCGCCAAATGATGTTAATCTTTATGACTGACAAATTATAGATTAGATTATTCCCCCTGATTTAAGAAATAGGAACCTAATTTTCATGAATTATATCATTTTATCATAATCTAAACCAAAAGACAGTCTTATATTAACAAACAATGCATTCTAGCATTTCCTAATAAATTATGCAAATGAGGTCCTGATTTGAATGAATTATGTTTAATGATGTTCACCTCAACTAAACTTTCAAATACCACAAGTATGAAATTCCAGGCAGTTATCATTACATAATTATAAAACTTTCTCATTAATTATGCAAATTAGGTCATTATTAACATAATCAATATCTTCCTGTGTTTCTTTCGTTGTCAATTACCAATGTCACAAGCTTCAATTGTCCTATCATGGAATGCAGCTGATTTATAGAATTTCCCCATAAATTATGTAAATTACATCTATATTTGCATAATTGTCACATAATTATATTAAACATCACGTAAGCTACCTACATACCAAAAATCAAGATGATCCGTCAAACGGTTCTTGAGTTATCCCCTTTTGAATAATTTCAAGAATATATCCCTGCAGTTCCAGAGCAAGGCGCTAGGGGGCCCAAACTCACGTCACTTCTTCCCCAGCACGAGAGCTACCTACCATCCAAATTTCATCACCATAGCATGTCTAGATCATGAGATATCAAAACCGGAAGTTCAGCTGCAGTACCATAACAAGCCGCTAGGGGACCCAAAATCTAATCATTTTGAGGTCTCATCAAGACCTACCCACCTACCAAGTATCAAGACAATCCATCAAGGCCTTCTCAAGTTATCGTGTTTACAGACAGACAGACACACACACACACACACACACATACACGAACGCCCCTGAAAACATAACCTTCTTGGCGAAGGTAATTAGAGATAAAAAGTGTAGAGAACGTTTACGTTGACAGGAGTAGAATTTTAAATGTTTGAGCACAAGGGGCAACTTTGTAACTATTTGTAACTTTGTAACTATTTTCATGTAGATATAAAGTCTTTTACATAAATACTGGCATTTGCATTCGTTTTCCTTTGCATTTCTTTTAAAATCCTTTTGTTAAAAAAGTGGTGTAATCTTAGCTGTTTGGGCCCTATATCCTTGTGTCGATGATTTCACGTAGGCCAAAACGAATGTGAGACACTGGGATGCCCAATGCTAGTTTGCCTTGTATATTGCCTGTGACTGCTGCGGGGACAGGATGATGCTCAGTGTCCTGGATGCATGGTTCGTGGCTGTGGCTACTTGTATATAAAACTGTTACTTCTCCTGACTCAATGTCTACTTGTAGCCTCATTCTTGCAGGACAGGCGATGCCTGTCTTCACATGTTCAGGAAAAGTTTGTTCAAAAAGCTTTAATTTCAATATTCTGTATCATTGAAGTAGACATTGTATCCTTGGCGAAGTTTTAAGTATATTATACATGACACTGATAGCAAATGTAATATTTTGTCCATCTATATAACCAACCTTTGGAGTCGTTGTTCAAGAATTCATTGATCAGGTCCAACCCGACATCCCTGCCAGGACTCCCCTTGATGTTGCCGGTGCGATTCCAGATGAGGTCGTGCCTCAGCCTGGCTGGCTGGCAGGAAGCCCCTGGTTCCTGAAAATACTTGATGATGCTGTCTGTATACACAATATACAGTATCCAGTCTTAGAGTGNTACCCTCATTTTTGCAGGACAGGCGATGCCTGTCTTCACATGTTCAGGAAAAGTTTGTTCAAAAAGCTTTAATTTCAATATTCTGTATCATTGAAGTAGACATTGTATCCTTGGCGAAGTTTTAAGTATATTATACATGACACTGATAGCAAATGTAATATTTTGTCCATCTATATAACCAACCTTTGGAGTCGTTGTTCAAGAATTCATTGATCAGGTCCAACCCGACATCCCTGCCAGGACTCCCCTTGATGTTGCCGGTGCGATTCCAGATGAGGTCGTGCCTCAGCCTGGCTGGCTGGCAGGAAGCCCCTGGTTCCTGAAAATACTTGATGATGCTGTCTGTATACACAATATACAGTATCCAGTCTTAGAGTGTTATATTAACTACTGAAGGTATCCCTGACACAGGTGGGCAGAAGTCGGCTACATGTCTTTTACACTATTATTGGAAGACCTGTTTTCATATCATTCTGCAAGTGCTTGGTATGCAAAAACAAATGACAGAGACTGAATGTATGAAATTTAATATACTCATTACTACTAAATACAGATGAATTTGTCTTATCGACCATTGTGACTGAAAGCGACAGACATGTGCACACCTGTAAGCACTATGGTGGGCGATGATGAAATATTGTGGTGTTTGTTCTTCCAAAACTGGACAACATCCAGCTGCCAGGTACCAATACTGGCAGGGCCATCTCCCTCCCTGACACAGTCTCTACGTGCCAGATGACACAGGCCCTCCCACATCAAGGCCTTGCTGGAGTTCTGTACCATGTCCTCAGCCTGTCTTACTTCCACTTAATAGTCACAGCCACTTATTTTGTTGGTTGTCTTTCTCCCTCTTTAGGAGTAGTTGTGATCCTACTTGGCAGGAGTTGGTTGAGGATTGGCAGTCGTCGTTGTTGTAACGGAGGCATGGTCCGGCGGACGTTTCGTCCTTAACTTGGTGTAGTCACCTTCAAAATAAAACCTCTGTGGTCTGTCGCTTCTATCACTGGTCAACACTCGGTTAAGTGCCGCGTACAAGTGAACCCGTTATGTTGACTTGTTTTGATTGCTGGATGACTGGTGCTAATTCATCATTTCTATGTGACATTTAGAGAAGCACTCTTGTGCTCAAACTCCGTATCAGAGTCTTGTACATATATTTATTTTTTACAGTCTAACTTTGGGAATAACCTATGTCAAAGTCTTATATAAATGTGCATTTTCAACAGTTTAAGGTAGGGAATACTCTGTTTCAAAGTCTTGTATATACATTGTAACAGTGTAGCACAGGGAATACTCTCTTGCATATACATTTTCAACAGTGTAACAAAGGGAATACTTTGTCAGTCTTTTGAATAACAGTGTAACATAAGGAATACTATTCATACTCTGGCAAAGTCTTGTATACACATTTCAACAGTGTAATACAGGGATTCATACTCTGGCAAAGTCTTTTATACACATTTCAACAGTGTAATACAGGGATTCATACTTTGGCAAAGTCTTGTATACACATTTCAACAGTGTAACATAAGGAATACTCTTTGTAAAAGTCTTCCATATACATTTCAACAGTGTACAATGGGGAAAAGTCAATGGGAGAAGTATGTTCCTCGCAGCAAAGACTTTATGACTTAAACTATATAATTAATCCCACTGATTATGCAAATAGACCCACCCACCTACCAAATATCATGACAATCCATTAATGCCTTATCAAGATATCTTCTTTACAAACACACAAATACACAGACACACAAACGCCTCTGAAAACATAACCTTCTTGGCGAAGGTAACGACAAAGTGGATTTATATATTATGGTAAGATACTAAGAGTAATGTTTTTTTGATCTATCAACATGGTCAGGTGTCATAGAAAATGTAAAACTGTAATATTGTTGACCTACAATGATTGAATCCACTGTCTCGTTAGATTCTTTGCTGAGAGGAACTTACTTCTTCCATTGTCATTATCATAGTTCTCATCCTGAAGGTGTTGATCTAGGTATTTTAAGGCAACGGGCATTTTCTCGACCCTTGGGTCTATGAGATCATCCTCTGTGACATTTTCATATAGACTTTCAAACTCACTCATGTCAACTTCGACATCATACTTCTGTGAACATTTTGCGGTTCTAGGTGAAAATTTCCTTTTCTCAACCTCGTCAACTCTGGTTGCATACATGGACTTGGCTGGCAGCTTAACTGCCATGATAAAAACCGTGTTTGTTCATGACAAGTCTTAATGCTTATCTATGCAAATAACAATAGGAGTCTAGGCTGAAACATTCATCACACGTGATTCCAGCTACTGTCACCTAGAACTGGTTGTCAGCAGAACAGTACGTCTTTTGTGGACAATAATAAGAAAATATGTTTTGGTGTCCTCAATTATTTCAGGCCATAATTACAAGGCATTAACGTGGCAGTCTTCCCGGCCCAAAATCTTATTCATATCTGTCTTTATTATGTATGGGCAAGTCACATACAATGTATCTACACGTACCTGAGCTTTTTTATTTTCTCTTTGAATCAACTTGTCCAAGGCGTTGTTTCGTGCCTCGCTATCCACATCTTCTTCATGATCCTCTGGCATGATGTACTCATGAAGTAAAGATAGTGGATTGACGACTTCTGGTGGTTGTTTATTTGTTTATTTAAATTTTTCACAAAGTGAAAGGGAGGGCAAAACAGGTACGAAGCACCTTTGTTAGTTGCCCTCCCACGGTTGGTACTCTTCTTGGAGAGAAGAGATGAAGTCTTCCCACCAGTCGTTTTGATCACCAGTGAGACGCGACATTGATCTTGCTTTCTGTATTCCATCATGGATGGCTTCCAGGTGTTTGATTGGAGATGGGATGACATGTGATAGAGATTGGGTTGGAGTCTGGCGGAGGAGTTGAAAGGCTGTACCAGTTGTTCTGTCTGTGCTGTATTCCTTGTAGTGGATGTTTGGCTGCTGATGAGGTCCCATGGTGAACTTGAAGCAATGTGGAATGGAGTGTCCAGAGATGTGTTCCAGTTCTGATGACAGCCAGATCTTGAAGTCGAGGACGTGTTGGATGTGGAATGACACGGGAGATGGATTGAATGACTTGGTGATGGCATGTTCCAGTTCGGGTAGTGTGGCGGCCGTACAAGTGTGTTCGATATGCGGCTAAAGAACTGGTCAATATTTTCGTGGGTATGCCCCACAACCCAGTCTGGTAACAAGAAGTTAGAACTTAAATGTTTGATATATCACACACTCACTATCCATGTTTTGATTATTCTGCTGCTGTTGTCCCTGCCACAGGTTCGGCAGTGTCGGCTAGTAGTGCTGGCCTTCACTCCACACCTCCAGGCAGCCTTAAACAGCGGGTTTACACAGGCAAGGCTGCTCTCTCTATATACTAATCATGATAGCAGCCCTATACCAAAGTACAGCATTTTGGAAAAATAATTACTTCACATGCAAGAATATCAAAATTACTCAATACACATGTAGGCTAAAAAAATCAAAGAAAAGTCAAGCTTCAAGTTACAAAAACTCACTTTGATCTTTTCTGTGAAGTGTGGGAGTCTGGGAGGGCTGTCTTCTTTTGGTCCATGCCATCAATTATTATTGACATATACTTTCCTGGATGTTCCCTTGCTTTTGGAATGTGTTTATAGTATTTTGTGGGTTCATTTCTGAACACACACACTTTGGCGGGGTGCTTTGGCTTCGGCTCTAGCTTAGGCATGTAGTCTGGGTCCAGCTGCCATCGCTTACGAAAACAGATCTTGGCGTGGTAATCCAGGTACACTATAGTCTCATCTGTCCAGATTACATTGTCAAAGTTCTCTCCCGATGCCAGCATCCGTTGGCTCCACTCTTGTCGTTTCTCACGATTCTGTGGTCGGATTACCTGACAGTACCGTGGTCCACTTTTTATCTGTAGGAAGTGAAATATTTCAACTTAAATATACATTTTATTTTGTATGTGAATTATGATTATTGTTGTAAGATTCGACTATTGTATTACCATGGAGGTTGAATAGACACGTGGTATTACGATACGTCTAAAAAAAGTATGCATTGATAAAAAGGTTTTGAAAAGAGGTCTGTCCTACTAAGAGGCACTGGCTACTAATATATTACTTTTACGAAACAATGTGGGCAACGTCTGAAACATTCTTCCTTCCGAATTCCTGTTCTTGTACTAAAATATTTGTAAAAAGAAATTTACAAACATTTAAAAAAAAAAAGCAGACGTCAGTCTGGAAAGTTTTACCAATAGCTACTAATATATTACTTTTACGAAACAATGTGGGCAACGTCTGAAACATTCTTCCTTCCGAATTCCTGTTCTT
>NW_017803302.1:359527-366914 GCF_001625305.1 Branchiostoma belcheri | reverse complement strand
AAAAAAAGCATGCATTGATAAAAAGGTTTTGAAAAGAGGTCTGTCCCACTAAGAGACAATGGCTACTAATATATTACTTTTACGAAACAATGTGGGCAACGTCTGAAACATTCTTCCTTCCGAATTCCTGTTCTTGTACTAAAATATTTGTAAAAAGGAATTTACAAATATTAAAAAAAAAGCAGACGCCAGTCTGTAAAGTTTTACCAATAGCTACTAATATATTACTTTTACGAAACAATGTGTCTTTCTTTCCGTTCCTGCACTAAAATATTCGTAAATTCCTTTTGACGCTCTTGAAAAAAGCAGACGCCAGTCTGGAAAGTTTCACCAATAGAAGGTGTGGGCTTTGTTGGTTTTACTATTGTCAAAGCTTGATTAAGAAAGAATGTCGGCAAAGACTTACCCATCCAATGAGATATCGATGGCGCCGAATGGTCGAACATGCAACAGACAGTCCAAATCTACAGGGAAATGAAGAAAAAAAGACCATCTTATATTACTGTATGTAACCGTTATGAACATAAAATAGAGAGAGCAAACGGGGGTGCCCTAACATCTAACTTTGCTCGGATTCTTCGCTCAGATTTTATTTTGAATAAGTAAGCCGTGTTTGTTACCACTGACTTTGCCATTTTAAAAGGTAAATGAACATGGTTAATGCTAAACTCCTACCGGTCAATCAACAGCTGCTGTAGATCAGGCGATGTATACTCGTCATTTTCCCTCATACACGCATCAATGAAGTCTAGATGGATAACTTGTAGCTTGGCGATCCCTGGCCTGGGGTAGATTACTGCGCCTTCAGCTTTGAGTTTGCGCTGATATGTTGCTACGGTCTGGACAACCCCCCAGTTTCTCTTCCTTCAGTGTTTTCTCGATCGCTACAGGTCCATGACCCTGGTTGGTCAGCGTAACAATACGACAAAGCGAAGTTTGAGGGAGCATAACTGCACGTTAACTGCGTTTTTTCATTGAGCTCCTGGGTCGTTCAAGGTCGTTCAGGTTGGCTACGCTTGTGAAGAGGGTCATAAATATGTTGAGAGCATCTTCCACGTCATTGCTATTTAGAACCAAGTCCCAGGGAGATTGTGCAATGTCTTGGAGGAAAACATCTTGTTCAAACCTCTTGTATGATCGTTTTAGTTTGATTGAGGCCTGTATTTTTGGTAGTTTGGATTTGCGTGTTATGTGTACTAGGTTGTGATCAGTAAACCCTACTGGAACAGAGTATGATTGGGTGGATTTGTCTGGTCTGTTTGTGAAAATCAAGTCAATACAAGAAGACGTTACATGACCATTGGTGTTTTACCAATCCTGGTTGCATCTGCCATCATCTGTTTTAGGTTCAAGGATAACAACTCTGATTCTAATCTTTCTTTCAGAGGGTAGGTACTATTTAGCCAGTCGATGTTGAAGTCACCTAATATAATAACTTCCTGATCATTTTTGGTTGCGTTGTCTAGTGAATGTGTTATTTTGTTGAGGTATTCAATCTTAGCACTGGGTGCTCTATACAGGCACCCAACCAGGATTGGTTTGACATAAGGAAGGTGAACTTCAGCCCACACAATTTCTAAGTCATTGGTTTCAAGATCAAGTCTTCTTCTGTGGGGGATGTTGTTATTCATGTACAATGCAACACCTCCACCTTTGCTATTACGGTCATACCTTAATATGGAATAGTTACCAACATTTAAGGCACCGTCATAAATAGTATTGTCTAAATGTGTTTCTGATATGGCAATAACATGCAAGTTATTCGTGCGTAACAAGTTATAAATCTCTTGCACTTTGTACCTTAGACTGTTTATGTTGACATGTGCTATGTTTAATCCTTTACTCGGTAGGCTTATATTGGGACCAGGATTAGTCTGGATGTCACCAGCCAGTAACAAAGTGATTGTAGCTAGTAGTGCATATGAAGAGTCCGTGGTACCTCTGGTTGCAGATCTCCTTGACTCAGAGTTGGGCTTCGTTGACAGCTGGATACTGCTCACCGCGTAAGCCCCACATATCCCCAGGGACGCTGGTTGGTCCGCCGCTAACTGCCACGATGTCAGACGATCCGGGGTCTGATGGGTTGGTTGTGCAAGACTAGCATTTGGCAGAAGGGCTACTATGATAGCTGCTAAGAGTAGCATATGGTCTCTAGCTGAGCCCAAAAGTGTCATTTTACACATGGACACAAGGGAAATCTAAATACAATTAATCCTATGAATCGTTGTACAAATACGTTATAAACTATACAAAAATGATTCCTGACAACAATAAGATGGTTACACAGTCAATATATTACACTCGTAGATAACTAGCAACATGTATACGACCTGAGACGACCGAGTATGCCTGGTGATGCCTCCTACGTAACTCGGTGTGCCCTCCCCACTATGGCGGTGGCCCCACGCGAGATACGAAAACGTTACTAATAATTGTCTCTACTAAAATTTGATACTATACTCTTGTTCAGAACAAACTAAATAACTTAGGCCATGAGAAAAAGGAAAGTTGTCTTCAATCGCTTGCTGAATAATATGAAAAAGGAGGGCTTACTCCCCAGGCAAGAAAAAGACCACCATCTTCCATTTCATGACCTCTGACCTCTGATGATAGGTAGTATATAGTATTGTTGTAATGTATAGATTTCTAGCACTTTGCATTAGAATATATATATATATAAATACTCTATTCTACTGTACTGTCTCCATTCTTATCAAGAAGATACTCAAGTCGATGGTGATTTTGTTTTACTTACCTGCTGTTCCCTGGCGCCCCCGCTCCGCCGCCACGGCCAATAAAGTGCCATTTGGCCTGGTGACCCTTACCCTCACCGATGCTGTGGTTGGTGGTGCCTTTCTAACCTTGTAAGACGAACAAAATAGCGTGTTCCACTCGTTCGTACCATTTTGCACAGGTCAAACGGGGCAATAGACTCAATACATGTTGCAGTCTGTATCCAAAAAGGAAACCCAAGCCAGGTGTTAATTTACAGACAAGATAAAAGAAAGACTGACCTTCCTGCACTTAAGTATGTGTCTAAGCAGTCGGTTGCTTTGAACGATGTGACCATCGTTATACGGACATATGATGGGCTGCCCGGGTCCAGAAATGAACCGTACAGGTCTTGATGTAATCACCTAAAAGAAGACAAAAACATGTTTTTAATTTTCATTGTAATTTTCAGACAGTACGATTAAAGTACAGTGATTTTTTGTTTATTTTTGTTACACATAAACATAACACTCGTTACTCCAGACTCTCGCAGACTTGAGTTCCGAAATCAGAGCTTTGAAAACAGACACCTGTCCAACGAGCCTTAAAAATGAACGTCAACTTATTTTCAAAGACGCTCTTTTCAGGGGGGATTTTTTTTCATGCTGTACGAGTCGTAGAATACATGTATGTTTCATCTGTCTGTTTACATTCAAACTAATAATAACTCTGCCGAAAGGCCCTCCGCCTCTCTCTCCGAAAGCTGAAATTGGCTAGAGAAGGAACGATGGGTTTTGCGACTGAAGAGTATCAATTTGTTCTGGAGATCACTCTTGGCTTTGTTCATCTGCGCAATTTTGTCTTGAAGCCTTTTTTTGTCGGCGGAAGGCGATTCAATTCACACCCGAGTTTTCACTGTACTTACAGTTTGTTTAACAGTTAATTGATACTGTCCGTTAAGACAGATACTTCACAAGAACTACATGGGTCTTTCTCGTTTACACTGTTGTCCACTGTATTATCACACGAATCGAAGTTGTTTTCAATGCACGAGTTAGCTGGAGCGCTGTGAGACGTCATGTTGGCGTGGATATGAATCAAGGAATTCGGCGTGCCTTCGCCATCCCGGGTTTCATTACTGTTCAAACCATACAGTCTTCGGTATAGTACTGCATGATTCGTAATGATCTGACGACATAATCTGATCGCATGTTTGGCAAAACGACTCCAAAATGCCACCATTGGATGAGGTGTTTGGGACATCATCAGATGTAGACGGCGTGGGTGAAATACTATCAGTAACCGATACACTGCTGATATTCGATTTGAGCTTGTGAAACACGTCTGTATACCAGAGAAGGTAAGCAGAACCTTGGATCAAGAGTTTCTGGGTAGACTCATAGACTTTGATGCTCACTGACCCCAGTGTTCCTTTGGTTTGGACGCCAACAAAGGAAGTTTTCATGTGATGACCCTTTTTTTTAAATATATGCATGCTGCATAACTTGTGGGAGCGTGGCTCCCTGTGTCTTCACGACTTGTGTCTACTGGTGAACTGGTGGGTGTTGTTGAAGTCGTCACATCTTCTTCCTCAGACTCAGAGTCTGACGAAGTTGACAGCTCTGAGCTTGATATGCTGCAAGGGTTTTCCGCTTCATTATTTTTTTCGTGACTTTTTGGGCCAAGGACCAATGATGGTCGCAAGTGCCTCAACTTGCCGTTCTGACAATTCGCTGTATCGCACAAGGATACAGCTTCTGACATCTGTTATTGAAGTGTTGTTTACATCAGTCGGGAATCTTTGGCTTCCTGCGCGGTAGGATTGCACATACATACTCTTCAACTGGCGCAGTAGTTGATTGCGTGGAAGTATGTTCTGGATTGGTGTCTTGCTGTGGTTTGTGCTGAATAGGTACAGGTTTGGCATGCATACTGCCACAGCTCTTACTGGTTTTTCCTCTTTTGAGGAAAATGTTTGTGCGTACTTGATTACCTGCTCTGCCTGCAAAACATACATTATAAAATGTATGTAAGAAATTATATCATCGTATTCTGGTTGAGTCTTTTGCAAAATTAACAGTCAAGATGTGACATCAGCAAACGGAACGGTAAACACGAGGGCGAAGTACGCCCAGACAAATATTACGTGGTTAAAAACGTCCAGAAGGATTACTATTCTACTATTTGCTAAGTCTGTGTTGGTACTATCATCAAATGTGTGAAATATCAATAGTTAGGCGATTACCCTACCTCTGGCCCAATGTCATGATGTCGGATCTGTGTGAGTTCCGGCGCTGTGCATGGCGCGCATCGGTGACAATACTCAGAAACTGTGTGTTGTTAGTGTCACGCCACTCTGATTCCTGTGAGATAGCATATCACAGAAAAGGATATTACATACAGATCTATTTTGGAGGTACACATTTACAAAGAATAATATCTTAATCTCATACCTGAGGTACAGATGATAGTGTCTCAGGGTTCTTCTTGAGAGGCAAGGCAAGGCGTGACGTCCAATTGAACATCACTGCGTGACTCTCTGAGGATAAAAATACTTGTGATGTGAAATACCATCGGTACTACACAATGATGGCTTGTTTTTCACTTGATCAGTTGAAATCAATCCAATTTGAATTTACCACATGACATGTAACAAGGAGACAAGAAATTTAAAATGTACGCACATGTACCTTGAGAGTTTCTGCAATACTCTTCTAGTATTTGATTTAGAAAACAGATATTGGTACAGTCGGAACAAGTCAACGCTGCTTCTGAATAAGTCTTTTGTTAATAATTGATAATAAAACATCAAAGTGCAGTGAAACTGCGAAAATGTAGGTAAGCATGGGAATACTTGAATGCATGTAGCATAAGTCTAATCTGAAAGCAGATCTCTACAGACGTAGAACAGTATTCACCCTGATATACAATATCCCACTGACTTTCATTATTTTGGGTGACTGGATATTTGCTTTAATCCTGCTCGCATAGAAATCTGCTTGGAGATTAACATGGACATTGCAAAGTTAATTCATCAGTACCTTTTCTGACTTGTCGTACACGCTTCATGATGTTTATGTTGTCATATACCCACATCGTGTCAGGAAGCAGCTTCTCCTCTTCCCCGCAAATTCCTTTATGACTCTCCACACCGACTTGGGATGTACACTCATCCCAGCAGGAGTTGGATGGCCTTGGGATGAAAAGAAACCATTGTAAATGAAAATACATGCACACTGTTTACCCTCTATATAATTTCATATCACAAATCCCAACGGATTATATTTCTATGTACATTACTTGCCAGGTACATATATTGATGAATTTTCAACAGATATTTGCTCACATTGCACACATTTCTGAATACATCAAGGTATATATGTAAAAAATCCAAACATAGAAAACATAACCTTGTAAGTTAAAACAAATTACATTAAGCTCAAAAAAGCAGAATCTCATAGTACAAAATAACACAAAATGGGTATGTATGATGAGAGTATTTGAGATCCCACGTAACCACACAACCACATCACACACACCACAACCACATCTCTCCTGCTCCAGAGAGTCTCCAGCTCATAACTTTGATACAAACACACAACTCAGTCACAGCAGCACTCCATATACGTCCACTGTTAAATCTAATAGATTCTGTTTCTGCTAGGCTGCTAAGCAACACTAAACATTGAATTGCTGCTAAAGATAAATATATAAAATTAGACCTACACATATTAAATCTAATTAACAATACAACTATGAATGGAACTATGTTTTATCAACACTATCATCATATGACTTCATGTGTACAATATTGGTTCCTTTGTAATCATTACAAATAGAATGGAAATGGAAATAGCCATAGGAGGTAAGAGGGATACACATTAATGAAAGATACCCCACCTGATCACTGGATGTTTTCGCCACAAGCATTAGTCCAATGATAGTCTGAAGTCCATTGGACCGTCTGCTCCTGTGGTTTGCAATTGTGGACAGTAGCATTGTAGAGATTGAAGCTGAACGTTCTGTCTCTCTGTCATACTGTGGGGAAGTGAGGTTTGCGATGATGTTGTACAGGGTCGGTGCATTCTGTTCCAGGTAGTCTGTTGTCTGCTGAGGTGGGATTGATCGGATGTCTTCAATGGTTCTGACGCGTATTGACAGGGGGCTGTGGGAGGAACATATTGTCTCTACTTCGGATCGCAGCTGGACGTTGATGTTTGTGGGATGTAGAGACCTTGCTGCCTCTAACTGCTGGGACAGGGATGTGTTCAATGTCCGAATATGTGCCAGTTCTTGCTCGTACTTGTGGATGATGGAGTTGACGTCCTGGGCGGTGTATTGGGATGGTTAGTGGAGCATGCTGACTTGGTGGGGCATATAGACAGGTTGGTGGAGTAGACTAAATGGGCTGTAGACTGGGTTGGGTGTTGGCTGCTGTCTATGACGTGGTGATGAGGCCCTGATGGAAATACCTTCGTAGATTGTGCTCTTCTTCCCCCTTTTCCATGGGTCACCCGGACAGTTGGGAAAACTGTCTTCACAAACTTCCCAACCTGTGATGCAGTGAGCTTGAAATCCAGCAGCATCCTCTCAATTGTCCTCTGTTCCACTGTGCCCGTGGTGTTCAGGCATAAAGTGCTCTGTATCCTATAAGAAAATACCTTGTGATTGCAGA
>NW_017803302.1:314048-350060 GCF_001625305.1 Branchiostoma belcheri | reverse complement strand
TATATAAAGAATGGCTTACCCACCAAATTAACTCTTATCAAGAAAAGGCAACGGGCTTTTCATTATGGCAAAACCATATTTTAAAGAAAGGTAAGGAACCATGTAAACTGATTGAGTATGAAGGCAAGGAAAGGTATTATTTTGATAAGATCCACGTTCTAAAGAACAAGGGTTGTATTTCTCTTGCTGTTGCATAGTACATAAAGAATCTGTGACAGAAGTCATCCACAAACCCTACTTCCTGTGGCCTAGAAAATGAAAGGAAATCTCACACGGGGCTCACGGGTGGGTCAGCAGCAGCTGCGGCCATCAACTTGATGTCGGCAGGTGCTACGGGAAGAAGATTTACAAGTTAACTTAATCATTGATAAATAAATTAAAAAGGGTGGGGCTCAAGTTGCACCCCTGTCCGACACCCTTGTCAGTCACAAATGCCGGTGTAAGGCCAGATTTTGGTTTGACACAGGTTTCGGGTTTACTATACAAGCATTTGATTAATTTATAGAAATTCCCCCCTATTCCCGAATTTAGTAATTTGAAACGGAGCCCTTCTCTCCAGACAGTGTCGAATGCCTTTCTAAAATCTATGAAACATGAATAAAGGCGTTTGTTATGGAAATATTTCGTAATTAGCGAGTCTAAAACAAAGAGGTTAGCATTTGTACTGATTTTTTTTCTGAAGCCGGCCTGGTTGGGGGAGATTAGTTTATTCTCATCTAAAAAAGTTGTTAGACGTGTATTTAAAATTAATGTGAATAGTTTCGGTAGGCAACTAGTGACCGACATACCTCTGTAGTTGTTAGGGTCATCTTTTGCCCCGCCCTTATGAAGGGCAACGATATAACTAGTGCACAAATTTTTGGGGAAATAGCCAGAGGAAAGAAAAAGATTAAATAGTTTAGTGAGGGGCTTGATAAGATTGTGCGGAGAACATTTTAACATTTCGTTGAGAATTAGATCGCTATCTGAGGCTTTTCCATTTTTAATGCTAGAAATTGCTTTACTGATCTCGTTACTAAGAATTGGACTGTCTAGGGGTTTTTCTTTTAAGTCGTTCTCTAACTTGAATAATTTGTTTTTTATTTCCATTTCGAAGCTGTCGCGTGATATTGAAACGTTGGGGGGTGGAATCTTCACCATAAAGGTCTTTAAAGTGTGAATGGAGCTTTTCATCAGAGATTAGTTCTTGAGTATTTGTCTTACTATTGCTCTTGGATTTGAAGTCTTTCAGAAGTGACCAAAATGACGAAGGGTTGTTGTCAGAGTATGAGTTGAGTTGTTTTAGGACATTATTTTTGAATTCCTTTTTAGTTTTGCGTATAAGTCTTGTATACAGCTATTTCTTTTTGAAATAACAACCTCTGAGGGATGGATTACGTGGGTCTTTGGAGAGTAGCCTACCTAAGTTTTGGAGTTCTTGTCTGGCCGATGCGCATGTTTGGTCGAACCATCTTTTTCTATTCTTTTGTTTCTTACACTGCTGTTTTCGCTTTTTTGTTATGCGCATGGACAAAGAATTTCTTCCTGCCTCCTGCAGCGGGGTTATAAAGTCTTGTAGCGCTGTGTCTAAAGATTCTGGCGTCGACTCGTTATTGTTAGGCCACACCAAGTAAATTTTATGGATGACGTCCTTTGGAGACCCTAAATCTAATGCGAGAGGGCGAAAAAAAAACAAGAAGGGCCCTAAAAAACAAGATGCCTAGATTAGAAATATACTAGGAGACAACAAATGTTAGGACACAAATTTAATGAGGTGACACAGTGTAACAAGCAAGAAGTCTTTTATTCATCATCAAAACAGGTGGAACAGCAGTTGTCGTCCTGTCCTGTTTTCGCGTTACGGGTTTCACGTCAATCTGACGATTTGCGGCACTGTCGTGACTCTTTGGTCATAGTTACAGGAAGCGGAATTTCCTGGGTTTTTTTCTAGGAACAGGCCAAAATCAATGCGCGCGGACGTCATCCATAAAATTTACTTGGTGTGGCCTTATGCATAAATTGGTTAATCCTTGACGAGAACAATGCTGAATTGATTATTTTGACAAACTTTTCTTTTGAGTCTGTATTCCAGATAAATTTATGAAAAGGCCGTGTTGGTAATTTAGATTCACTTTGTTCAGGTAAGTTGGGGTTGTTCTCTAGCAATAAAGAAAGCTCACAGTGGTCAGAAAACGGCGATAACGCATGGACATGAAAGAAGGTAGTTTTACGGAGGAGGATGGTTTCACTTGCCAAAACATAATCAACAACACTACAACCCTTAGGTTGGTAGCATGTTGGCTTTCCAAGGAGGTCGCCAGGTGTTCTACCGTTTAAGATTCCAAACGTGGTACTTTGGCCATCATCCATGCTAGACCTAGGGAGGGGGTGATCAAAATTATAGTCCATGGGCAGCGTTTGAGTGTCTAAAGGGGAGTCATCTATTATATAGTCGTTTAGGGTTCCTACTCGCGCATTTAGATCACCTCCCACCAGTATTTCTCCGAAATTTCTAAAGTGTGAAATTTCATTTTCTAGAACGTCAAAAATATCATATGTTCTATTGGTGTGTATGGTAGAACCGAGTGGACTAATATAAACAGAGGCCAAGTAAATGTCTTTATCATAATTAAACAATTTTCTATCCAATTTTACCCAAAGAATGTCTTCGCTTTTGCTTTGTAACTTTGTAACGTATGGTTTATATTGTTTTTTAAACATGAATATAATGCCTCCTGAATTACGTTTAGCTCTACTTGATTTGATTCTAGTGCTACTGAAATATAATCTGGAAATGATACCTCACCTTTGTGCCACGTTTCCAATAATGAAAAGAAGTCAACCCTTCTAGTTAACTAGTGAAATCTCTGTCATTTAATTTACTACCGAGTCCGTGGACATTCCAAAACCCGATGGAAATGCCAAAGTTTCTATGAATACTTCTAGGAACTGTCTTTGTGTCCGTGATCCGATGCGCAAAACACATGATTTATCCGGAGCCACGGGGTCGTACATTGAGTCTGAACCTTGAGCCGACTGTGCGTCGAACATTTCTACCAGCTTTTTTCCGAGCCGTAGTAGGGGAATGATGGTGGTACAAACCAGCTGGGCGGCGGCCTGAAGATCGCTGGAGTCCCGCCGTACGCCTCTGCGGGGGAGGGCCATTCCTGCATCCATTGGTCAGGTGTCGGCGTAGGGCGATTCCTCGGGGCAGGGGCGGTCGGGCCGTTTGGAATGGCAGGTGGAGCGAAGTATTGACGATTGCCGGGTACAAACGCCTTCTGTTGTGGTGCACCTGTCGGTCTAGGTCCGTTTGAAGGCACTCCAGGAGAAGACTTAGGCTGGCTGTAGGGAGCATTACTGTTCGCGTGTGGAAAGGAAGCTCGTCCACCGTACCTAGTTTGTCGGTACTGATCTGGCTTGACAGGTCCGGCATAGCTTTCGCGCCTGGCAGGTTTGTTTCTAAACGCTTGTCTCCCCTGGTTGTACGGAGGGGAAGTGTTGCTGCGACCAGGGTTGACTTTGTTTGCATTACTGCGACCAAGGTGGCGTCTAGCGTGGTTCTTGTTCGATGTAAGACCCAGGGCGCTTGTTGCCAGCCTTTTCGGGTTGAATGCCAGGATTCTAACTCCATCGCTGTTCAGATGATATCCGTCTCTTTCAAACATGTTGGGATTGTACTCGCCATCAGTCCACATTTGTGGATGGTTCACGTATACAAGTGAATCGTTCGACTTACACATGCCTTCTACGTGCTTGTTTATTGCGGTGATGTCCTTGTTCAGGTTGGGTCGATAGTTCGATTCCCTTCTCGGGGGCACCGCGGAGATCACGATCTCTGCTTCGGGGAAAAGTGACCTTGTCGTGCTCACTACCAATTCTAACTCGGAGATGACGGTCTCACTTGACTTTGCGATAACGCCGTTGGTACCCATGTGTAGAATCACGGTGTTTGGCGTGATGTCTTCCTTAGAGATACTTTCCATGATATCATGGCAAAAAAATATCACACACTGACACTGTTCTTTTTTACTGTCGATCGTTTCATAATTTATTTAACTTATTTTGGGTTGTTAATTAATATCATCCGTAAGCTGAAACAGACATTATTTGGTGTATCCGAGATTCTGTTCTTCTGTGCATTTATTACTGTGGTGTACTATGGGAGTACCTAAACTTTTGCTGATACAGGTTTTTCAAATCATCAATAATTTGGGTTTTAATGGAATTAGGTATGGGCAATTTATGGCATTTGTCCTTGACGTTTTCCCCGAAGGTGAACGGTGCAGCGGTAACCATTTGCATTCAGAAATTTTACTTCTAAAGATTCTATCAAGTTGGTTTCCCCATCAGTGCCAAAACCTTTAAGTGTATTTTCTGAAAAAGATGTATATATGACTCTTTATTTTTGTCTTGAACCTGCTATAGGGTTACCCTTTTTTTGTCTATAAACATTTCGCTTGTGCTTGTGCTTGGATTGCAACGGACGTATGGTGTGGAAGATTTCTTTAAGTTTCCATGTGGCTTTCGGGTGACTTGAAATGACTCTCCTATATATAATTAGACAAAAACATAGGGCAGCTCTTCACATTTTTTGCCCATACCACAGCCTTTTTAAGTCTATCATCTGATCGATATGAAAGGGGTGTCCTTTTGAATGTAGTACGCCAGTCCTTGGTGGCACTAACATTTTTGGGGTCGGGGCAGTAATGACGTGTAATGACGTGGCCGAGGAACTCGACTTCGGTAACCAGGAATTCTCAGGGTTGAGGTTGAGGTTGACCTTAGGATAGCGCTGGAACACAGCCTCTAGGTTTGCGAGGTGGTTGGCAATGACTTCATCGGAGTGAACAATGTTATCATCCAAGTAGGCCAGACACGTATGAGGCTGCAGGCCTCGCAACACACTTTCCATTAACCTCGCAAATGTGGAGGGAGCCGAGCAAAGGCCAAACGGAAGGCGTTTGTACTGAAACAAGCCAAACGGGATCGTAAAGACAGTCTTCTCTCTCTGGCCGATTCCTCTAGAAGACATACATATACGCCGACCTTAGTCTATGGTGGAGAACAGTATACCATCTTCAGGATATGAGAAGGCTTGCCTGTAGTAATCCCAGTCTCGAACTTTACTCATGTGTTGTACTTCATACTCTACCAATGTTTGTCATACATATATAGGTCATTATATTCTAACCATAATTTTGCACGTAACACCATCTGAGGATTGCCTCCACTCGCTGTCTGTCTGTAGATCACCCAAGACTTCATCCTCCTGTCATCTCTTCGTCTTGAGACCCGTCCATGGCCAGGGAAATACCGGCTTTGTGGAAGGAACGCTGGACGATGTCAGACGGGAGGTCTTCCCACGACGCCATGAGCCATTCCAGGATGTTGGTCTTGGTTGGCGGTTTTCTGTTGCCATATTTGGTCAGCTTTACGGGCACGTCCATCATCCACTGGTTTCAGTGGACCTTCATGCTGTCCTAAAAAGCCTTGATCTTGGCGCAGAGGTGAAACCTGTCAGGTGAAATCCCAGACTAGAGTCGCCTTGAACTGTCTCGCCGGGCGGGAAATGTTGCTTGACCCCACTTCAGGCAACCCTCTTCATCATTCCAGGCGCTTGGCTGTACCCAAACTGGGAACTGGCGCCTATGTGGTATGACACGAGACCCCGGTTTCCGCTTGCCTCTGAAGATCACGTTAAGCGGGTACTTGCTGCCACCGACCGTCACAGCGCACATCACCGTACACCGCTTCCTTTCTGCGCCGGTTGTTTTTATCGGTTTTTATCATAGCCTTTCTTCCCAGTGTAATTGATGGTCCAGTCAGAGGGCATGTCGAAAGTCAGCGGGGTTTCATCAATGTTGAACACGTCGCACAATGGGTAGTCGCACTGCTCCCTTAGCTGAATCATCCTTCTCTGGAAGAACAGCACCTTGTCTTCGAGGTTTTGAGGGAGCTTCTGGGCGGCGGAGGTCTTCCTTCTAGTGCTCAGTCCGTAGCCCTTCTTCAAGCAGCAGAGCCATCCGTTCGAGGCCCTGAAGGAGTCACCACCGCCGGAGAGCTTCTTGACCTGTATCTTCATCATCGTGCCGTTGACCGCCCCGCATTTGTCACGCAGGTGCTCCAAATACTCCACAAGGCTGCGGTCCTTCTCGTGGTTAACTTTGCGACCTCCCCCGTGCAGGCGTTTCCCTGACCTCGGTGCATTGGCGATCTCTCTCCACCTTGTTGTAGATAACTCTTGGTTGTCTTGCGGGTCGTTATGGCCCTGGTTGAATGTATCCCACTTCTGCACACCACCATGTCGAGGAATGGCCCGACTTGAATGCATAAACACTCTTTTTAATGCTCTTTTGCCTATTCTACAACAGCTACCGGGACCACACTACACTGGTCTGCTCCCCCTAGCGTCACCTACTGATAACCTAATCTGGGCCAATCCAAATCTGATGGGGGATCCCATCACACCTAGCATACTGATTTTTTTGTCATCAGTATATCTAACCTTATCTCTAAGCTCTTCTGGTGTCATACAGGACGAACTCTAACCATGCCATAAGGCCACACCAATTTAATTTCTTGGTTAACGGATTTTTCTAGAAAAATAATGGAGCGGGCGGGCGAAAAAAAATTAATAAAAATAGGCCTAGGCATCCTATTATGGCCCAAAATGGTAACGATAGGAGCCATGAAGTCAACACACCAGGCTGGTTCAAAATTTAAACAATTAATTTTGAACTTTTAATCATACCATTGCATTGAAAGATGGAATAACTGTAACAACTAGGATGAAAAGGACTGTTTTCAACTGTTCAGAGCAAAATATGAGCATTTTGCAGTTGATTCTAAATTTTTATTTTTATTTGCAAATCAGAAAAAACGAAGCGGGCGAATCCGTTAACCAAGAAATTAAATTGGTGTGGCCTAATCTCGTATGCCATAGATCTGTTTCCTTCGTCATACAAGTGGCTGCGCAAAAGGAAGAAGAGCACACCTCATTTGTTCTCATCTTTGGAGGTTGGACTACCATGTCAATGTGACTTTTCCATAGTTGAACCACACTCAGGTAGGTAGTTTTTGACAGCTTATTTCTGGTATGTTTACAATGCAAGTCTATTGGGCTTGGAATTGGTACGCATTCCCCTTAATTGTAGAAGTGGGAGGGGAGGGAGTGATGGCGACGGTCGACGACTAAAGACAACAGCGAAGTGTGGAGCAGACGTTTAATGCAGCATACAATAAAGGATCTATAATGGCGGACAGGGTCATGATTTTATTTCTTTTGTTTGTTTTCATTCTGGATGGAGGCACTCCCTGGGCTCCTTGTTCTCTCCCGGCGCTCACACTTTGTCCTCAAAGAAGTCGTCAGCATCGGTCTGTTTGGTTGGGCGGTTGTTGGTGTTGATGTGACCCGCCCCATCCTCTCCACCAGGGTAGGCGTCTCGCACAGCCCCCCGGACCTCCTCGCTGTAGAGGTAGTACGTGCCGGGGGGGGGGCGGTTAGTCCCTGCATGTAAATTAGAAATTAGTTTGTTTTTGATCCTAGTCATATGCATGTGAAAATACTTACTATTTCTTGAAAAGAGGTTGGCTTAGGCAAGTCCTTCTTTTTTTCAGAAATATAGCCGCTAATGTAACTTCTACACTAAATATAAATTCATAAATTGTCTTACCTCCCAGACCTCCTCTTCGGGTGGGTCCCACTCGTCTCTGGAGACATACCCATCGTCGACGTCACCATTCTGAAAATAACCAAATGAAAATAAGATGAACGTCTGCCTACTTATGAAACTTGGTTTTCTTCTGTAAACTCAAATCAACACTTCTGTGGTGGCGGACCGCTTTTCATGGGCGGAACCAAACGTTCAGAACGCCCATAAGGATCGTTCTAAAGATCGTTACTCTCATAAATAAATATCAAATTATCACACCGAGACGCCCACCACAGGAATCTCCTAAGCCAATCATGAGCCTGGATTTAGGGTGTCCCAAGGGGGAAAAGGGGTACTAACCAACCCTGACGTCGTTCTAAGAAGTTCAGGTCATGGCGTCTCAGATTCTCACGGAAGCGCCTCATCAATGCGACAACAAGACGTCTAGACAGTAAAGAGTCTTTGGCGGGTATGGCGCACCATCTTGCCTCCTTATTTCGAAAACAAACCTGGCCAACCAAAAGTTCATTTCCTCCGCCGAGGTTGACTCGAGTTTATCTGGAACAATGAAATACTTCTACGCTGCCCAAGGTCCGATTTGTGTTCAGAAAGTTCATTTTCCAAATCAAGCGCCACAAGTTTCTCCGGTGTTAAATAAACAACATTGTATAGTCCCTTCTTCATGTCATCTACAACCTCATGGTCTTTTTGGGCCGAGCCAAGAAAATAGGCTCAAAGATGTATTAATTTGTGTTGGTCTATCATTAGAGATATGGTTGGTGTGATGACAAAGACAATTTTATTGTTAACAAATGCAAAAAATATGAATAAGCGATTTGCCTGCTCCAATTGGCCATCACATAAAAACATCTCTTTTATCTTGTAAACACTGTATAATCTCTAACTGTCCTTGTTTGAATGAATCATACTTAAGATGCTGCTTGTTAAAGCAACTGATACTTTGCATTTTTCCAGAGTCTATTGAGTCTATTTACTGAGTGTGTTTGTTTTCGTAAATGAAATGAAGTTGCAGTAGCCAGTCACATGTTGTGGTGAGTGGTGCACTGCTAGGCACCTGTGACACGTGAAGCTTGATATTTGCTCGGTCTGGGTTTTCCACCAGTTCAAGGCACCCCTACACGGACCGCAGTTCCCCTAGCTTCCCGAACCACTCTTTAAATGGTGTCATTATTTTCTTGCCGCTTCAACTAAATCTGCGCATGTCGCTCACCCCTTTTCTGATACTAGAAAGCATGTACAGACAAACCCCAAGTGAGCCTCGCTAGACCACGCCACCGCATATCCTCCTCAGACAGGATGTACACATGTGCCGCCAGAAAGTAGTACGTGACAAGTTCGCAGCATCTGGTAATAAGTGTTCGTTTTTTTTTTAAACTTTTGGCATAATTTCCCGACTTAATCTGCCCATTAACAAGATACTATAACCATGTTTGTTTACAACATTAATGTATAATAGCCCCGTTGGTATACAGCAATTACGAATCCGGAGCGGATGAATACAGAATATCCCGTCGCACACCGACCCAGCTTCAGTTAGACAGGAAGGGCGGTGGTGTGAGGTGGGTGCGGCAATGGCTGGTCGTTTTGTGTCCCAAATTGTCTCTTCATTGTTTTCCAACTTACCAAGACTGAAGCTTAAAGCCGTGGTGGTTACTGAAATGTAGATGTGGACAAGTTCCTGTAGAGGAAAGACGATTTATTCTGCCGTGTAGTTGAGCCACGCCGTGTTGTGTAAGGCCGGTCGTTGGTGGAATTCGCCCCGTCTCTGTCAGTTTGTCCAAACCTGCTTCCCTGGTGTCTAGTTCATAATTGTAGATGTGCACTAGCGTGTCACGTACAGAGAAGGTAAAACTCACCTCAAGTGGCCGAACATGACCTTCTGGCCCATTTCTTTGAACCCGTGGTCGTGTCGTGCTCTTCGTACAAATTGTTCCTCGATTTGTTGTTGGGATATATCACTATAGCGCTCTTGATGGATGTCAATGCCATTGTCTTTTAAGCGCCTGTATATTGTAGATCTGTCAACTTGGTAGTGTTACCGTCCTTACGCGGCCTTCCCGGCCCGTCCCCCAGTCTCACGTCTCCGGCAGGTGAAAAGGTTTCTGTGTGTTTTGGCTGCATGTCCTCGTTTTTTATTCCATGATTTGAAAAGGCTGCGGAGTTCTGTTGCCACATCGGAAATTCCTACCCTAAACTCGTCATGTGGTGGCAGATTATGGCACGCTCTCTGTAGTTTTGTCGCCTTCGTGCAGAGAATAAATATCCTTTCGCTAGTGAAAATGTTTATTTCCATCAAGTCCATTGTCTCATTTCTTCTGTCACAATCCCTTATGAGCCCATCCAATTGCGTCGTAAATATTCGAAAATTTGCTTCTGAAAGAAAAGAGAGTACATAATTCAGACCACTGAAGTGATATTATTTTGCTCTTTCGGATATTCGGATTCCACTGCCATCATAATTTTATCACGATCTTCGTGCGTTTCTACATAGCACGAGAGGTGGGCAATCTTTGTATTTCAAACTTAAGGAATGTTTTTTGCATAAGTTGAGATCAGGTTCTCCAGCTTGTCAGTGCGACTCTGAGTGCACGTACACCTAGTGAGGCCAAGGTAACAAAAATTGTAAAAAAAGTCGTTTTTTTTTAGAAACAAATGGACCGAGTTGAGTCTACCACTTGTGGACTGGATGGTAACACTATTTAACAACAGGGAGGACTAGAATTACCTCTGCTTTTTGAGCACTGTCTGGAACTGTCTATGCCTGGCAAGATGATTTGTAAATGTGTCCCAGTTTCTCTCTGTAAGATAAATCCAAGTTGACCTTAGGATCATGGGCTTATTCATTTCAACACAAATAAATATCACATGAGCATTGTGTTGCGTGAGTAGCCAAGTGACGTCATACCAGCAAAATTAATTAAGATGTCTGTCCACTTTAATTTCTAATTATCATCCATAATCCCTGTTAACGGCGGTCGTCTGAGGTGGGAGGGCCTTTTGAATTTGATTGGGGAAAAGTGTAGGGAAATTTATTCTGTTCAATGTTTTTAAACAATTTTAAACATGATTTAAAAAACATGATTTACATATCGTAGGGAGTTTGGTTATGGAATCGGCAGAATGGCACATTCCAATAATATCAATCCATCCCTACTAATTCTTAATGGATTCGCCCAAATCTCCCACAATCCGCTTGATTTATGAAAAACAATGGCGGAAACCTCGCCGAAAAACAAAAATGGGTTAGTTTGACGCTACCAAAGCTCATTTTTGCGTGCACTTGCGATCTTCAAGTGAACTTCCCGAGGTTCTCTTACTTGTCAGGATTACGAAGACATATTTTTGCCTGGTTTTGCCGATCCTGACTGCACAATAAGTTTTTCTGTGAACCACGCTGACTGACAACTCTCAGTACAGTGCCTAACAACACAATCTTACCTACATTTTTTAAATATACCCCCATACCCCACACTCAACGCTGTGACTGCCAAGACCACTTTACATGTGCCCCTTCTGAGTAATGAGTTAACAAAACGGTCCTTGTGCCTCTTGAGTGTGGCACTTATGGTACATGCCTAACATCATAGTAAGGTATCTTTACATCTTTTTACAGTTACAGTTTTAAACTGTAAATATGCTACAAATTTTTTTACCTTGAAATGAGCACAGTTTTTTTGTAAATTCTTCGCAATTCAGACTTTTGTCTGCAATGTGGTATTTTGAATAAAGTTTCAAAGTTTCAAATCTTTTACCTGCCCAGGCCCTTGCCTCTAACTCTGATAGGAGATGAGAAAATACTTTGCCCACTGCTTTCAGAGATCGACGGTATATTATAGTGTTCTCTATGATCCTCTATGTGAAGTCCTTTGTTGAAAATTTCCTTCACAACCCACGCAAGACAGGCAAACTTGTCATAGGAAATCTGTACAAGTGACAGTCTTATGTTTGTCGTATTAGTTTGAACATGAAAAACAATGCCCTTGTTGTTCTCGCTTTTATCACTGTATCGTTTCTCTCATACAACATCTCTCTTCTTCTGTTCCATGCAATTATGATGCATGAAAGGAGAAAGGAGTGCTGACTTCCATTACGGCTGCAGCTTTCGTTGTCAATGACTTAAATCTTAATTGTAGTTGAACATGTTTTATGATACACCCTTTCCTTTTGCGTATCTTGCACTATGGCTTTCAACTGCTCCTTTGTCAGGTGTTCATGGGGTTACCTTCGAATTGTGTGAGATGTTCATGTCTGGTTTGTCTTTGCTTTGTCCTCTTTATTGCGGTTCTGGCATGTTCTTGGCATCTCATGCCTCTTCCCGGATGTGTCGGCACTTGGCGATGATGGCCGAGATGGCGTCCTGCCTCAGCCTGGCATCCACCACCCGGCTGTCCAAATCCGCCACCCATTCTGTAAATATAATGAAAAGGTACATGTTTCAATACGTGAGATGAGAAGGTGCATTCATGATTTTAACTATTTAGTCAATTAACGGCGCATGTGACGTTATGTCAAAATACATTGCATCATAATTGACCTAATCAAGTATCTTTTTTTGTAATCAATATTTTATTGGATCTGGCAAAAACGATTGAAGAACCAGATGACCAAAATTAGCAGGATGTAACAAGGTAAAAAAAAAACTCTCACCAATTATGGCCTCTATTGTACTCATGTGACCAAACTTTGCCAGAGCTGCCAACCGTAACTGTTTATGAACATATGAAAGCATTTTCACCTTACAACTTCATCGTCAATTATAAAATTAAAATGTACTTACTTCACTTCCTGTTCCTGACTTCCCTCACTTTGCTTCTTAGGGCCTGGACATCATTCTTCCTTTTGAGTCCGCCTGTAAGAAATGGCTCCCAAGTTAATAATCTTTATCTATATGCATTTCCCATCCGAGTACAGGAGGGCAATATTACAATTGTTAAATTTTTCTAGATGGTCTCCTAACGCTAAGTATTTATAACACATCAACTCCATTTAACATCAGTTAGAACCAAAATAGTTTGCCTGGGGAATGTGGTGTTTATTTAGATTAATTGTCCTTACTTATGTTACCATAAGACATTGTCGCAAACTGTGCTGGCAGAGAGACGTTGCTCTTGAGATAATCCTCCCCCTTTGAAGTTACACGGTCATAGATCTCTGCAGTCTCCGGGTCAAAGAAAATAGCAAAACCGTCCCATCCACAGGTTTGTAGGTCTTAAACCTATAAATGTTTGTAGTGAGTCTATGGTGAATAGGTGTTCCTATAAAATTTAAGGAATGGCTTAAAACAGAACTGGCTTGTTTCCTATTCTATTATAAAGATATATGTGTCAACACAGATTATCAAATTCAACACAGTTGGTTATTGAATGCTGTAAATGTACCAGTATATGTAAACACATTATCTGTGCTCTATAGCAGTTCATATGCATATGACAGCATACTTGTTAATGACTGTTATGCATTTGCTAATTCCATGATTTCAGATTACCTTTGAGGTGATACTTCATGAAGCATGTGTAGGGGGTGGGTGCCCTTTTTTCAGTTTCTGCTTCTTCTTTTCTGGCTCCTCTTCCCCACACACTCCTATTCTGTCTTTGGCATTGTAGTTTTTGATCCAGTTGTAATACACATGCAATTTTTTATGTTAGAACTTACATATTCACAGAGATACAATATACAACAAAATGTTAGCAATCCTGCTAGCTATTTTCAACTTACATTGGAATAAAAAGGAACATAGCTGATATGGTCTCTGAAGCGAAGTGCTATTTATCTGAGTAACAATAAAAAAATGGCGCTGCTGTTTTTTACCTGGACTATATCCTTATCAAGCTTTGTCTGCTTCAATACTTCGTCGATCATCTATTTGGCCTCTGGGTCTTTGTTATTAGTCATTCTTTTCTCATAGAATTTTAGAAGTGTTGGCTAGTGTGGTGTCAGGTCCGTCTTCTGTCTGCATGTGAACACATGTACATGTGGATTAATGCTCGATCAGACTGAACAGTAGATACTGAGGAGGGTTTATTGTGTGCTGATCTGTGAAGTACTACATGCAATAATAGCATGTAAAGCTTAAGTCTCGCAGATGTTTCGAGTCACCGCTTGAATGTTCCTGCCCAATGGATACTGCTGTCACTATCCCCCCTAACATCTGCTTGGACTAAGGCCATACCAATTTAATTTCTTGATTAACGGATTTTTGTAGAAAATGGAGCGGGCGGGCGACAAAAAAAAATAAAAACAGGCCTAGGCATCCTATTATGGCCCAAAATGGTACGATAGGAGCCATGAACTCAACAAGCCAGACTGGTTCAAAATTTTAACAATGAATTTTGAACTTTTAATGATACCACTGCATTGAAAGATAGAATAACTGTAACAACTAGGAAGAAAAGGACTGTTTTCAACTGTTCAGGGCAAAATATGAGCATTTTGCAGTTGATTCTGAATTTTTATTTTTTTTTTGCAAATCGGAAAAAAATGAAGAGGCTAATCCGTTAACCAAGAAATTAAATTGGTGTGGCCTAAGTTTGAGAAATCACATGCGATCAGATGCGCCGTCCATCATGGCCGGGAGGCACTATAAAAATCATAAACGGCGCCTTCGGCCGCTGTTTAGAGACATATTTTTTTGCCATGGAGTGTATACGAGTGTAAACGACTCACCTGTACTTGAGACCTGCGGCGGGCGTAGCCGTTTCACTCGGGTTGGAGATGTCGGCTTAAGTAGGACGTCGGTGTCCTCTGAGGGGTCCCGCCATTATTGGTTGTTTATCCGACGTGCTAGCTTTGATAAGTAGTAGTAGTAGACTGGTTTGTTTGACAGCATGACAACAATTATCAAGCCTCCTGGCTGCTATTATGTAAAAAAAATTATGTGTATATACATATAGCTGAATTACGAGGCTTTTTGCAATAAAACAAAGCGCTTCATTTACATACATCACAAAATATAAAAATATAGCCGAAGTTTATATAGGCTTACTTAGTTTAAAATCAGAAGCGACACTTGGAGAATTGTTCGGTCACTAAGACTTTGTACATGTGAAAGAAGATCGAGTGACTTCATACGTGGAATCGTATGTCAGTCTGTTCACAAGTGTGTAGTTCATTGGGTCTTTTAGTTATGGCTGGAATGGCGCTCTTCGTGTAGCGTTTTGTCCCTGAGGGCTGCTGTTAGCGAGTGGAGTTCCTCAAGTTTCTGCCATGCTGATGGCCACGGGTAGGGGATAGCCAGGTACGAAAACGTGAGGATTTTTCCACTTTGGTGGCGAATGTAGTGCAGAGGTCTTGTCTTCGGGTGGACAGTCGTTGCAGTTCAAACTGCTGTAGGGTTTTGTTGTAGGAGTCATACCGGCTTCCTAGGATCAGTTTACAGGCCCTTTTCTGGACGCGCTCAAGGGCGGCCGACTGTTGCTGGGTGAGCGCTGCGCCCCAGCAAGGTGCAGCATATTCAAGCACCGGTCTAATATAACCACAGTAGATAGTGATGAGATCAGATTGCAGGACACCGGATCGCCGCAGTTTACTGAGGAGGAAGAGTCTCTTGCTGCCTTTAGACACCATCTCGTTGACTTGGTTATCCTTCCGTAGATCAGACCTCACATGTAGACCTAGCAGCCTAGCCTGTGTGACTATGGTGAGTGGTTGTCCGCCAAGGGTGAGTGCCGGTATCTGGGGAGCTTGACGGGTGAACCAGAATAGCATCGCTTTGCATGTTTTCGGATTAAGTCACATATGATTGTTTGTTGACCAGTTGTCAAGGTCTGTCTGAAGGGTCGACATTGATACTGCTGATCTCATCTCTCCAAGGTTAACATAAACATATTTCCAATGTGAGTTCGTGGTTGCAGGTTGGAAGTCGTTGATCATTGCCAGGAACACCAGCGGTCCTAACAGTGTGCCCTGGGCTACGCCACATGTAAGGGATTCCCATTCTGAAAGTGCTCCTTGGTAGCGGACGCTGTCTGCGTTCTGACATGAAGCTACATAACCAGGGTATGAGCGAGCGATGGCCTTGCTCCCATGTTGATGAGTTTAGTGATGGCGGTTGTGTGACACACCCGATCAATGGCTTTAGAAAAGTCTGTAAGGAGACTGTAAGGAGACTTAATAAGACTTATTATCTCCTTTCCCTCGCGATCACAAAGTTGTTGAAAGCTCCAAAGCGATAAAGTTGATGATGATTAGTATTTTTAATGATTAGTAATTATACACGAAAATGGTGGAGAGTAAAGTTTGCAGCGTGCTTGCACCTTGTCTCGTCACCTAGATCAAGTAAGGGCAAGGGAGTGTATGCACGATGATAGCGGGGAGGAGGGCCATGCGTTGTTCTTGAGCTGGGGTATGGGGGCTGGGAAAAAATTATTTCAATCCAGTCTTTCCCTAGATATTTTGCCTTAAAAAAATGCTGGAAATGGCATTGCAGCTCAACATTTCAAAGTTTTCCCGGGGGAGCATGCCCCCGGACTCATCAACACTGGTCGCCCCCTATATCACATCTCCTTCCGCCGCGCCTCCCAGAGGATCGTCGAAAAAGCGCTCGTAGAACGCCAGGATCGCCATGTCCCTCTGGAACGCCTCCCAGTTTTCACCATTCTGACAAGATAAACATACTAACACTTACTGATGGGTCAGAACATTTCAGATATCACGTTACCCCCTAGCATCTGCTTCAAAAAATAAAATCTACAACATTCCCTCCAGAAATGTCTCTTCCTCTCCCTCTTTGACCCGGTCTGTCCACTATATTTTTTATCTCGGCCGCCTGAGCGGCCGAGGTATTGTGCTCCAAAATATGTACGTTGGATGTTGAAATCTTGATTTCGACCGTGAAAAAAAAAAACCAATGAAACCAATTACTCTGCGTGTATACTTTACTTTGTGGGGTCGAGCTACCGGATGATAGTGTCGTTATTCTTATACAACGAAGTTGCTAAAAAAAAGGAAATGCTGTTTACCACAAAACCATTGTTTTATATCATAGTATGCATTTAAGGTTCTAGAATTTCGCTAATAGCTGCGGTAATTGGACCAATAAATCAATGACATAAATTATGTACATTAACCTTCCATATTTGCTTAAGTCGCAAGATGTCGCTTTTGATTGGTGAATAAATCACTGTGACGCACGTAAATATTCACTTGAAATGAGAAATTACCGCCCAACAAAACGGAGCATTAGATTCCCAGTGCTGTATTACTCTTTTGTTCTTGTGGTCAACTTGTTTTCTTTGCTTGAATCGCGTAAAAGACCAAGGAAAATACAATGAAATCGGCAATCGCCGAGCCGCGCCGATCTGCCGCCGCCATCTTGGATTTTTTTGGAAAGCTGCAATTTGGCCCAAACCGCTAGAGGGGGCGAATTAAAATGTTTAATATATTCGGTCTGAAGTTTTAGTAGCTCTAGCAGTAGAGGAGAAGTTTGATAATGCATAGAACGGATAAAATAGAATAAAATTAAATGAAATAAAATAAAACAGAATAAAAAATAAAATGAAAATAAATAGAAAATAAATAAAAATAGAAAAATAAAATAAAATGAAAATTATTGTAGTGGTTACATATACTTAACGTTATATTGTATTTAGCAATGATCATTTAGCAAAAAAATTCGGTACTGAAACTCCGGTATTCAGAATCAGGTACAGGTACAGGTCCGGACCTGGACCTGATCCTCTGGACCTGGAAGAGCCGAACAGGTACCCACCCCTATTGCTAGTGGTGTAATATGACTTTAATGTCGACACTGTTTGTTGAGTACTAGTACAGTATATTTATATTCCTAATCAAAAGTAACAGTGAAAGATTTGCCCATACATTGGTATTGAAATAAAGAGCACATTTTAGTACCGTTCACCTGTCAATTTGGTCATTTTCCGGGGGGTACGTTTATTCCGGA
Organism: Branchiostoma belcheri; assembly: GCF_001625305.1. Lineage (NCBI taxonomy): Eukaryota > Metazoa > Chordata > Leptocardii > Amphioxiformes > Branchiostomatidae > Branchiostoma > Branchiostoma belcheri. Next base: position 332,507 of record NW_017803302.1, on the reverse strand, counting down.
GGGTATGTATATTAGACTTTGAAGATTTGTCCGGGGGGTATGTTTATTCCGGGGGGTATGTTTATTAGGGACATGAGAGTAGTATGCATTAAATGTTATAAAGATTTGGTAATAACTGCTGCAATTGCACCAATAAACCAAGTTTAAAAATTACGTTTTAATATTACCTTGAGACATCTGAATAAGTCAAGACGAAGGTTATGGAAGTGCACTATATTCCTCGGTCGCAAGATGTCGCTTTTGATTAGTGGCCTGAATGGAATTTCCCATATCGAAGATCCCGGATGTAACGCATGAGGCTGCTTAGGTATTTACTTAGCAAAAATAGCAAAATATCAGGAATTATAAGGGTATTAGGCATAGAGCCATAGGATAAAAATGGAGCTAAAGATACTACGGGCAAGGGCAATCAATTACATTGTGTTTTATTCGTGCTGTTGAACAGATTTAAACAGAGTTACGTTATCGCCCCCCTCCCCCCCGTGAAAATTTATGAATTCGTACAACCTAACAATATGTTAGTGCATTAAGCTTGATAACGTTTGACAGCTCTGTTATTGTAGCCACTCCATTTTTGTGTTGTCTCATGAAGTTATACCAAAATAAAACATTTCACTTTTGACACATGCATCTTTGCTCTTTATTCATCAATATTGTCCAGACATTACAATTTCAATGAAACATACAGATGAAACATAGTTCCTCTGTAATATACAACATGACACTACTGATTCCAAAAAATGTCTTCCCCATACATAGAGCTGTGTAACCTACTCTAAAAGAGAAATTAGCTCCACATACATATCCTAAACTCTTTCCTGTCTCTCAAATCTTCAATCACAAATGAAAATCTGTATCTCTACCTAAACATTTTCCCTCCCAACATCTGCTTCGAGATTAATATTTTTCACTAATTCCATTGAAGCAAATGATAATGGAAGCCAACTTATTACCCTGTTTGGTGTTACAGGTATGAACATACTAGGTAATACATTCTTTCCTCTCTAGCAGTTACACAAATCTATGTGGACATCCTCCAAGAACACAAAACTACATGGCCAGCGGCCGAGATAAACTTTTTTCAAAAGTCTTGTTTAAGTACTAGTTAAGTGCAAAATCTTACCACGTCACTTTCCAGCTCCTCTTCCAACAGACGGTCGAGCTCCTCAGAGATGCCTGTCTCTGCCCCGTCTCCCTTTTTTAGCTCCGCTGGATCACAAGGCGACAGCCGCTCCAGAAGCCAACCTGTGCCATCTCCTGAGGCATAACGTGTCTTAGCAGGTAGGCTTTGTGACGCGCTCTTCAGCTGACCAAAATACTCTTTCCAGTATTTCGCTTCTTCTTCAGATTCCAAGTATGGTGTCCACTTGGGTAGCTTCTGGGCCATGAGGTTCCCCACGTTTATTCCCCTCTTCTCCAACACTGGCAGCAGCAGCTTCGGCTTCCCTGATGGTCTGACGGGGACGTTCTCGTTGTCCGAGCGGAACATCTCCGCTGCGTCCGGAAGTATTTCTACTGTAGCAGCCGCTTGGGTGTTCTGGCCTCTTCATGTCTGTCTGTCAGCGATCTAAATTGAGAAGGACGAATAACAAGTTTAAATGGTCGATATAAAGAGCTTGTGTGTGCGCGTCCTTTTAATCATATTTTGGTGTTGCATAATTCGCTTTTCAAGTGTTGAGCCTCGCACATATTCTTTTCTTTTCTTCTGACCCAACTCTAAAATATATGAGGATGTCGATTTTAGGGGGATCCAACAGTAGTGTTTTGCTTTGTGCGTAAAGCTTCCGACAGCAGATGTTTTGTATTCCAATTTAATTCAAACTGTCCTTTGATGCCATTTTTGGAAGACTGCTGGTAGAACATTGAAGGTGGCAATGAAAGTAAACAATAGAACCCTTCTAAAGACACTACTTTGAATTCATACACGTACCGCCTTCCATCTTTATTTTGAGAATGTGTTCGGTTGTGTCTAGTCCACAATTGACCATGTGATTGTAAATTCGTTTGTTTATTCAATTAAATTTCTTTTCTCAATCCCAATACTTCTAATGAGTCATTAAAATCTAAAACACAAATCAGAGTTTGATTTTACCTTTTAGCTGTATTGAATGCTTCCTTTATGGTCACTTTGGAGTCCTTCATCATTTAGAAATCCAGATGCCATAAAGCATGTTTTAGGATTCTGCAGACATTTCTCGGGATTACTGGTAACAACAAATTTGCACTTTTGCCCTTTTTGTCTTTAGAACACTCACTAGTAATAGCCATGGATCCCTGTCGAGGAAGAATTGGTGTGTGCACCGTTAAAACTATATTTTGTGGACACACTGATAACTTCTTGGAATCACCTTTTTCCTGTTCAGACTTTTGTGTTTTGTCCTCGATTTCAGTATCACACGAAGCTCTCATACTTCCTTTGGTGCAATTTTTCTTGCTGACTAGCATATGCCTTTCCATTTCTGATGATCTCAAGGGGGTCTTTTGCACTTGGTCGTTTTTTTTTTCTGTCAACAAGGCACTTTGCCAAAGGGACTTTAGATCTTTTGAGTTTTAGTTGTCTCAAGGTCATTCTTTTTTACATCAAAACAGTGGTTGGCATCTTGTACCAAATGCTTTCCATTACAAAGCTGTTCTGTCTTTGGGCCCTTGTCCATTACTTAGACAACTGATACATTAAACGTGTCCCTAAACAAGGCTGCTTTTTGTTCAGGCATTTTTTTTCTTGCTTGATATGGGCAGAGGATCCCGTTGAGACGTACTCCACCCATCTCTCCAAGGTCATTTGAATCTTGTTTATAAAGAACCATATGTAGGAAGTCACCATGCTCTGTTATGTAGGCTTTTCCTCTTTGACCAAAGATGCCGAAATGATCACATCCTTCTTTATCACATTGTACTTTGGCACATTGTACATGTCGTCAATCTCATACATCTCCCCCCTTCATACACAATAGAAGTAAAGTGACCTGGTTTTGCTCTAATGCCACCCATGATTGTGTATAACTGTTGGTTGGTTCAAGGTCATCCTGTGTTCAATTTGAACACTACACAGGTTGTCATGTCTTCCCCCTTGGGGTAAGAATGGTAGCTCAACAGATATTCTGGAAGCTTGATATCTTTCAATGTGATCACCACACTTCGAAGACCACACGCTGAACTATATCCAGGACTGCTCTTCATGTCAAGGAAATGTTTTTTACGACATTCTGCAAGATCATGTCTTGTTGAAACATGCTAGAATGTAGCAGGATCGGACAATGATATCTTCTATCCTCTTTGGTTTGGTGACAGCTAATGCATGTTCTGGGCACGTCTTGGCCAAGGCAATGCATTCTTTTCCTATTGGGTGGCAGTAACGCGGTGAATTTAATAAGCCCACTGGGACATGATGCCCTGAGTCTCCCCGTAACATCTGGGGCTGAGCGTAGCGACTGTAACATAGGTCGCCATGTTGCTGCAGATGCTTCGTAGCTGCATGGAGGTAGCATCCACCTCTAGGTCACGCTTGACAAAACTTAATAATTAATAAATAGTCCTTGTCAATTTGAGGCAAAGCGTGAATTGGTATTTTTTTACAACTGGTGCGTCCCCCTGTACTGCCCCCCCCCCCCACATATGTGACATGATGCAGATGTATGTGTAAGTATGTGTATTGCCAAGTCATTCTTTCGCTTCAGGGTGGCGTGGCAAGACTCACAAGTGAAGGACCTGATATTATCATGAGATATAACATGCCTCTCTAACTTACTGGTAGAGGGAAATGTTTTAAAGCAGTTCCCACATTCAAAGGAACTACTCTTCTTTGCATGATGTTTTTCCCGGTGGTAGTAGAGAGAGGCCACAGAGGTGAACTTGCTGTCACAACCATCCGTTTTGCACTTACATAATTTGGCAACATGCAGGTATATATGTTTGTGCAAACCTCCGGCTGACTTAAAAACATGTTATCACACTGATTACATTTCATTAGCTTCCCGTCATGAATGAATTTAATATGTATATTTCTACTGGCATTGTCGTGGAAAGTGCTATCACAATGTGTGCTTTTCATCATGCCATCTCTTGTGCCTCATGCCATCCCTTGTGGACAGTGTCCTGCAGTGGTTGAGGCTGTGGGACAGTGTCCTGCAGTGGTTGAGGCTGTGGGGACAGTGTCCTGCAGTGGTTGAGGCTGTGGGACAGTGTCCTGCCGTCCTTTCTTTGCAGTGAGGGCACCGATGACGTTGAAGTTGGAGCACAGGGTTCCCTTTTTCGCAGGCGAATCCGTATGAAATTCGTCATAGTAGACCTATAGAAGGATGAAAAAATCAGATTTTATTAAAATAGGGCAGTCAAAGCTATATCTTCAAACTACATGACACTGAATGGGTTAATAATATACATTGACCCCATGTTTGAAACCACTTTAAAAAAATAACTGATGTAAGCATTCCAACCGACACATTGGAGCTCAGCCAACCATAAATGTATAAAATTGCATGTATCAAAACCCACCAAGATAATCTGTTCTTGTCATGACATAGACATGCTGGCGACTCCATGGCAAGCCATTCCACTCCTTAAAGTCGATCATTGTGAAGGGGCGTCTCGGGTCTAGCAAGTACTGTAGCCAGACACCCTCGTCGATCATCAGCAACTTGTCCCCATCTGTGCACGACTTGTCGACTTTCTTCATCGACCTGGCCTTACGCAGATCTTCTCGCAGCACAGTGTCTGCACAGACATCTTCTGACAGGGTAACACCAAGGGTGCTCCCAGGTACAGTGCCAATTCGCTCTGTCATAAAGGACACCTGGAGAGTGTGCTGGAAAAGAATGATTATCAGTAACTGACAGACAAAATTTTTCATATCTTGAGACCACACCAATGGAGCAAAATCACTCTCTTCAGACAAAACAAAACTAAAATCACTGGTATTATGGAGCAGTTCCCACCTCTCTAAGGAATTTTTTGGGAATAAATGATTCTGGTGACATGCCTGTCTTCTTACAAGATGGCCAGAATTTACGATAGTAATTAGCGAACCCGAGGAATTTCTGGATTTCTTTTACACTCCGCGGGACTGGCCAGTCTCTTACTGCACAGATCTTTGCCAGATCAGGACTAAAAAAGATGTTTGTCAATGGTCACAAAATCAGGTCTTGCATTATCTTACCTCATCTGGTTTGCTCGCATCTGAATGAGCCTCAACTATAAACACTGTACCTTATCCTTCTCAAACACCCTCGTGTCGGCACTCCCATCTGTTCTGCTGGGGTCGGCTGTGCTGGCACTCCCATTTGTTCTGCTGGGGTCAGCTGTGCTGGCTCTCCCATCTGTTCTGCTGGGGTCAGCTGTGCTGGCACTCCCATCTGTTCTGCTGGGGTCGGCTGTGCTGCACCTCCCATCTGTTCCGCTTGGGTCGGCTGTGCTGGCACTCCCATCTGTTCTGCTGGGGTCAGCTGTGCTGCACCTCCTATCTGTTTTGCTGGGGTTAGCTGTGCTGCACCTCCCATCTGTTCCGCTTGGGTCGGCTGTGCTGGGTCTCCCATTTGTTCTGCTGGGGTCAGCTGTGCTGGCACTCCCATCTGTTCTGCTGGGGTTGACTGTGCTGGCTCTCCCATCTGTTCTGCTGGAGTCAGCTATGCTGGCTCTCCCATCTGTTCTGCTGGAGTCAGCTATGCTGGCACTCCCATCTGTTCTGCTGGGGTCGGCTGTTCTGGTACTCCCATCTGTTCTGCTGGGGTCGGCTGTGCTGTCACGCCCATCTGTTCTGCTGGGATCAGCTGTGCTGGCACTCCCATCTGTTCTGCTGGGGTCGGCTGTGCTGGTACTCCCATCTGTTCTGCTGGGGTCGGCTGTGCTGTCACGCCCATCTGTTCTGCTGGGATCAGCTATATTGACATGCTCATGTTCATCTTCGGAGTTAGCCATACTAGCTAGCATGCTCATCTGTACTGTGACGGTTGGATGTACTGGCATGCTCTACTCACGGCGGCTTGTTACTACGGCATTCTTTCCCATTGCTGGGCGCGTTTGAAAAAGTATCGGGTTACAAGACGCTATTTTGGCCTGTTTTGGACTACCCGTAAAATATTTGAAAATAAACAAATAGTATTTAAGAGTAAATTTCATAAAATTAAAATTAAAGTATCGCCTTTACATACTTTAAATGTTAGATTTTTATGTTGAATCACAGATTTTTAAAAAATTCGCTCCGAAATTATTTTCGGGTTTCCGAGCACAAGTCGTGTCATGTTTTTAGGCAAACATCGTTCAAACCTGGCTACGTATATAACCCCAGGTCCCCAATTTTCATGTTTTTTGACGACTAGGAATGAGACCAAAAATCGTGTTTTAGGGATTTTTTAATTTCCGACTTAAAGTATAGTTTTTGTTGACAAATAGGTGAAAAATTGGATTTTTGGGGCTTTTTTCGCACTAAATTACCCATAATTCAAAATCAAGCTAATTTTTCAAAAATCTCTAAAACACGATTGTCGGGAAAGCCTTTACAGTCATTTTGAGCCGTCAATAAGATAGGTTGGACTCTCCATGCTTCCAGGTTTGAACGAGTTTTACAGAGATGTCATCTTGCCCGAAAGTGGGGAGTGTGATATTCATACTAGCGTGAAGAATCATTACAATATTCAATGTCACCCAAGAATACGACAGTAGCTTCGCTACATGTTTCATGTCCACAACAAAATGATTATCGTACATGTACTGTCCAGGAAACAGTTTGTATTTGTGATATTGTAATTTTTTTTTTTCTGTTAGAAAGTACTCGTGTAAAAAGGGCATGAAAACCCGGGCTTACTGTAAATGACCGCGAACGACGTTCGATTCGAATTACGTCATATCGAACACGATTCGGGTTCTAGAGCAGGTGGGGACATTGGGGCCCGGATTTTACCACCGTGACTGCTTTCAAAGTTTTTCTTCCGTGAGCTTCCAAGTGAGACACAAACATAGGTCTTCGGGCAACCGTACTCATTGTTTTGTTTCTTTCCTTCTGCATTTGTTGCACTCTGTCATCATATGAGATGACAGTAAGTCCCAGATGAAGAAATATTTATAGGTTAACATATTGGACTTCTTAAACTGCAGACAACAGAAAAAATTGGAAACTGCTTTTTGATCCACGAACTTTCATCTGGTAGGAATGCCTTTTTTCCATAGGCAATTTCTCTGGTTCTCACAGTACAAACCGGATAGAACCTGTTTCATCCGATGCCTTGCATTCTCTCTTCTTCGAATCTTTGTTGATTACTTTTTCGTGTTTTCCATAGATGTTATTTTGACTCCTACTAAGATTTCTTGATTGTCGTCAGCTTTTGGATGTTTTTACTTTGGGCGCGGAACAGCTTTGCTGCTTACGACGTTGCTGCTGCCAGACTGCAATACTTCATACCTTATCTAAACCCTACTATACACGACTTGCACTAGCTAGACGGCCAACGTCTCCCCTTAACCCGAAACCAAACGCAAAAATAAACTTTTTGGAAGCTGCTGATCTAGTCTAGAACCTGCTTTACCTGCCGCGTCCTCCTCCCCGTCCTACCGCCGCGGGCGCACGCCTGATCGGCCCGCCCCGTCCCAAGGGGCACTTGGCCTGGAAATGCCCCGGCTAATTGCAACTACAGCACAAACCCGTTATCTTGGCGAAATCCACGCTCCTTGCCTGCCCCAAGGGGTTGAACCGCGGGCCGAGCGGGTGGGCTGCCACTGCCGCGAACTTTTTCGCGATATCTTCATCTTCTTTTGGCCTGAGCGCACGGAGAACCATTCTGTCAAGTAACGGGTGGTGTCCGTAGGCCTTGGCCTCGTTCAAGGTCGCCCGGAAGGAAGCCAACTGACTGCATGGTTGCTCTCTGGCTTTTCCCTCCAAATACGTCAATGCTGAGATGAGCCTTGCAGACACGGTGGTAAAATTCGGGCCCCAATGTCCCCACCTGCTTTAGAACCCGAATCGTGTTCGATATGACGTAATTCGAACCGAACGTCGTTCGATCTGTGGTCACCCGCGGTCATTTACAGTAAAGACGGGTTTTCAGGCCCTTTTTCAGTCGAACTGTTTTACACGGCTTACGCTCTCGTACTGCTCACACAGACAACGTCCCGGCCCTTGGATGGACAGCCTGCCAGGGATATGGATAAATTTTAATCAATCAAATGGTTTATTGCTAGGATCATGAACATTGCAGCATAAGCTGAATTGCGTTCAAGGATGTACATCATTTCTTTAAAAAACATTAACGACTGAACAGTCTACATATTACACACATTTAGCATATCAATATTCAAATTTTGCTCAGATTTGCACCTTAAATATCCAAATTACATTTACATTTCATATACAAAATTCACAACATATATAAGAGGCATTCCCAAGTTCAAGAGTAAAATCATTTCGATTCGTTCAACATTCTTAAGAGGGACGGTAAAGGGCTGTTGTAACATCTTGTTGTACGTGTGGTAGGGAGAGTCCGTTTTGTAGAGTTTCTGAGTTCACGGCGGGTTGACTGTCCCCGGGTTGGAGGTAGCAGGTCAGCAGTTCTCTCTGACTTCTCCATGCTGACTGCAAACTTACGGCACAGGTTGACTCTCCTGTTCTCCAGTGTCTCAAGACCACACTGCTGTAGAGCTGAGGCATAGTCAGTATAGTTCTTTCCAAGGTGATGGTGGGCCTTTCTTTCCTCCACAGCCTGTCCAGCAGTGGTGTCTGTTTTGTGGTCGTGTCAGAGGTGGTGGGGGTGATGGTGGGCCTTTCTTTCCTCCACAGCCTGTCCAGCAGTGATGTCTGTTTTGTGGTCGTGTCATCGGTGATGGTGGGCCTTTTTGTCCACCTCTTCAGCCAAACACATGCGAACGGCAGGATAGGCTGAACTTGCATGCTGCACGGTTGGAATATGGTAGGTTCACCAAACATTGCGGCCAGCGTTTAGATTTATCACAGTAACCACACCATGCTGCCTCTGCAGCTCCAGAAGACTTCTGAAAAAATGTCAGTCTTTGCAGCATTTTCTTATGTTCGGAAAACCGGTGTAGCACTGGGTAGAATTTACTCCCAGGCCAGATACATCCTCGGGCAGGTTCAGTACACTAGGCGGGGTTCATCTATACCATGGGGTATTTTACAGAACACTTCATTCTTACGTTATATCACACCCAGAATATTTTTATTTTCTCAAGACCAACATTCTTGTTACCTAGAAATGGTTTCTCCCCACTTAAAATTTATATTCCTACACTCAGAATACTTTTTGTTTACTTCGAGACAAAAATTCTTACTCTAATGTTGTTGAATACACAACAAGCAGCAATGACATCTGGAAACGCCTAGATGTGTAGATCCATCCTCTTCATAGGGCACCGCCGTCTTCCCTTTAGCTTTAACATCCCCAATGCACCTTCCACTACCATCCTGGCTCGGCTCAGACGATAGTTGAAGTACTGCAGTTTTCTCTCGTCAAACCAGAGGCCTGCCATTCTGTCGAGCCCAACTCAACAGACCTCAGAAATGCCTGGATAGCAGTCATAATTGTGTGTGCTTTCCCATCATCAAGAGCCTTAATGCCCAGAAATGACGGTCCTAATCAACCTAATCAAAAAGACACACACACAAAAAAACCAAAGGATACAATACAACGTGTTTGTGTGTATAGTAATTCCTTGATTATATTACATTAGTACTCGAATGTCAAGCACCCTGGTTCACCCTAATTGACAACAAGATCAGAATTATTTTCAATACAGTCATGTTCATTTTTCCTAACCATTAAGAAAACATTTTTTCAAAACAAAAGGAAACAAAGTTTGGAGGCAACATTCTGTCAACCCGGTTTACTCAGTCACAGAGTCGCGTAAACCTAAGAGAGTCGCGTAAACCTAAGTCCTCCCCCCATGCCCAATTTCACAATATTACATCTCTTAGAAATCAACCTCATTTCGCGAGTTATCACGTTGTTTTGGTAGGGTAGAAGCAGAGGTTGGTTTGGAAGATGAGCGGCATTATACCAGGTGTAATACTAGACCCATTTTTCTGACATTCCGGCGGAATACTCTCTTGCATATTGTGTAAGAAGGGTATTTTAAGAAACAGCTGATCTGATCAAGCCTGCCCCATACGTAGCAGCCGTTTTGGAGACTGGTCGACGACCCGCTAAGCCAGTCTGGCACCGTTTCCTTGGCGTGCGCCAGACGCATTCGGACAGTTGCGCTTGATGCAGCCATAGCAACGTTTGTTTTGGTGCCGCGTGGAAGGGTCTCGTGGAAGGGTCTCGTGACGTCTGTCTCCGCGTTGAAGGTGGTCAATCCGATTCCACAGCGCCTTCTGCTGCTTCTCATATACTTATTCAATACTAAAAGCGGTCAACGAGAAATGCGGTTTTACGGAAGAACTGAGGGCCTCTGTTCATGGTGTACCTGTGGAGTTTGCATGTATTATCGTACACAATGACCTGTCACGAGCTATCTGACAGTCCTGGAGACATGGTGATCATCTTGTGTCTGGAAGTGCTTTAACGCCCCATAATCCAAACGGTACATGGGATATACGTATTTTAAACTGTAAGGGCAAAAAATTTAGACGTGCTTGTACCTGATCTTGGATGCTGTCACTGACACCTCGGTCCCTTGCAAACTGCAGGAGAATCTGGATGTTATCTGATGTTTTTGACTCATCGATTTCAAGGACCTCCAGTGGTGTGTAGGTTGACTTGGCCACTTTTTTTTAGTGTGCCAACGTAAACAGTGGAGCCCCATTTGAAGGAATCAAACTTCTGCACTAACAGCTTTTTTGTTCTTTCTACCAAACGCTTACATAGTAAGTCTACATCATCTTCCGTTGGGAGGATGTCCGCCACAGTTAAGCTCTCTCGCTTCCCCAGCATTGAAAAAATTCACACGTTCAATATTGAGTACTGCTAATAAAACAACCAATGTGCAATAAAGTGGTCAATCTGAAATTTACTTTCGGTTCAGCCTTTTAAGCGACTTAAATGTCATTTTGTGTTGATTTGGTACATTAGCTGTGTGTACAGTCAATGCTTATATGATTATATCTGGGCATTTTCTCCTAGATCTTCAGCCGGAAGGTAGCGAACACGCACCACCAGGCGTGTAGTCCAGGCGTGTAGTCCAGTTCCATACTTCAAACTCTATTCAAGTAATACAATGTTGAAGTTAATTTTAAATAGTGCGAGTGCACCATCAACGCCTCTGTCTCCTTCGTCGTCTCGTCATCGTCTCGTCATCGTCTCGTCATCGTCTAGGCCCGCAGAGTCAGAAAAGTAGCCGTCGTCATTTTTCGATGTACTGGATTCTCTAGGATTTGATGAATGGTCTAAACGCGTGTATAGGACGAAAACTGATGTTTCGCTGGGACCGGAAGAACTCGTCTTCTGACTCGCTGTCGATGTCTGTATTTGCTCCCATTTCTATTTATCGAGATGACTTCTTTCAGGTGGTTGGCTTTTTCTTCACTAGAGAAAATATGCCGCCCTGTCCCTTGTCTAGTCACTGGCATTTGGAGAAGTTCTTTGATTCCCTCGGACTTCAGGACTCTTTTGTTGAACTGAAGCTGGTGTTTCAGGGCATCAAGGTTTTCTTGTTCCCTGTAGAGGGACCCAAACTTCTCCACTTCTTCACACACACCGCCCATCTTAACAATCTTCTCAGGTAATGCCACCTTTCTCTGTCTTGCCCCTTTCATCTCGTCTCCTTGTTATTGAGCCTTGCTTTGGTATAGATCAAGAACTCCAAACAACACGTACAGTCATAATGTGTTATAGTCAGAGACGAAACATTCATTGGACTTGAAGAGGAAAGCTAACCTTGTCATTACGTGGAACATTCCACTCGGATAGTCTGGATGTGCTTGCCCGTGATGTTGATGGTAGGGGGGTGGGGTGTCGTTTTGTTGAAGGCCTCTATGGCAAATAGCAGGCCTCCAATATGATTACACTTTCACCGGCATCCAGGCAATGTTCTGCAGTAAAATGACTGTATCATAATTGTTAGTACAAACACCCCAAAATAAATTAACTTAATGAAATAAAGTTAATATGCAATCTGTATATAAGTTAGCTGTCTCATCAGTGTCTGTGTGAAGCCAACAGGGCTAGCACAGATACACCTCTGTCGTGGGTCCTTCACCTACCGGAGTGGTTATGGCCCTCGGGAAAAGTATCCCACTTCTGACACCACGATGTCAAGGAATGGTCCGACTTAAATGTATAAACACTCTTTTTTAATGCTCTTTTGCCTATTCTGCAACAGCTACTGAGACCACACTACACTGCAACGTGCTACGGTACCTCTCTCTTGTCTAGGTCTGGTCTGCTCCCCCTAGCGTCACCTACTGATAACCTAATCTGGGCCAATCGAAAATATGATGGGGGATCCCATAACACCAGGGATCCGTCAGATAATTGGAAATGAAACTAGAAAGGTTTATGATTTTCTCATTAGATGTGACCACAGAAACCATTCATAGCGTTTGCAAACTGGAAGTTCAGTTCGTCTCCTTCAGAAGTCAGGAACTGAACTCCTTTTGGGGTCCCTGTGTGTGTGCACTCCTGCGCAGTGTGGGTTGAACAGCATCACTACAATCTCCACCCAACTCTGAAACTTCTCTGTCTGAAATTCACTTCATTCGTAAATTTATCTTTACTCTACGGATGTAGCTCTCCCACAGTGCCTCTTCAACAGAATTTGACAAGACAGCATCTACCTCATCCACTGTGTCGATTAATGCTGACACCTTGTCAACAATTTCGCTCCCAATTGCTGTACCCCTACCATGAATATGAACATTTTCTTCCACCCATTCCTTTGTGGCACCTTTAAGCTGCTGCTTCAATGCAGATGTTCTAAGGCGTTCATATTTCTTGAACTGACAGTTGCTGTCTTGTTTCACATTCAAAATGTCTGACTTCATTGTGCAATCTACAAAGTCCCTTGCCCATACACACAGCTTCCTGAGTGGTCTACTGTGTTGAGTGCTGTTTGGTGACAGTTCTGTTTCAAAGTCACTTGGACATTTTCTTCTGAGGCGAACTTGTACATGTGTACATGTATGCAGAGTTGCAGACCCTACTCCAAATTATTTTAAGCACGCACAATGTGAATACATGAAAACTCACAATCACACCATGGCGGCTGAGCCTTTCTATTTCCTGGTTTATCTGATGAACAGCAGCCTTTTTTGCCATTTGAATGGCATCTTCACCCTAAATTGTGTGAGAATGTAAAAAAAAAGTCAATTTGTGTTTCTAAGTGAAGTTGTATCAATGTCACACCTTCCTTGTTGGTTCTGCGTGTTGCTCGGTGCGTGTTGCTCGGTGCCTGGAACGTGAGTGGGTACTCTCGTGAGTGGGTACATGTACCAGGACCGCCGCCAGGGCTTCCCTAACACTTCTTACTGTCGGTGCATCATGCCTTAAAAGATGCACCGAAAATCTGCTGATAAATGTCTTACATAGTAAAAACATTTTCTGAATAGCAGTTATTGTCAAGAACAAAATTTTCAAATTCAATACCTCTCAGTCCCTCTTTAGTTAGCATTTTTCAGGTTTGACATTGTGCTCTTGCTACATATGGAACACGTATTGGACAGAGGTGCAGATCTAGACAGCTTCAGGGATGTACGAAAAATGGGTTCTGTCACATCTTTCCATGCATTAATCTCGCGCTGCTTGTGTAAGGTGTATGTGTATGGAGCAGGCTGAGGATCTTCTTGTGGTGACTGTTGATGTTACAGATCTACATTTTCCTGTTGATTTGTAGCTGCAGCTGTTCCAGTCAAAACTATATTATTACCTTTCCACCCCCCCCCTTGGGCCAACATTGAAGTGTACTATTTTGGTCTTTCTGTTGAGCTACTGGTGACGTGTAGTAGCAGGCTTTGTTCTTTAATGTGCTTCAACATCAACTTTATTTAGAATAAATTTAAAGTATCTATATGTTTATGAAAATGACAATCTATAACTACATGAACACAACGACAATGACAATCTCTTAAATCAGTTGTTCTCCTGCTGCAAGTTCTCCAAGTTGGGCAGTTTCAGGCAAAACATCACCAAGCCCTCCTCATGGCAGCCTGTGAAGAAGAAACACAAATTTGGCGTTATGAGGGCTAGACAATTGTACCTTGAAATTACCTGACGGAGCAACCATAGGACTTATAATAGATCTGGTTTAATTAGTCATTATCTGCTACGCCAATCACTTTTGTTGTTGTAGCGGCAATGTAGCCTTTAAAATGTTTTTTTTTTCATCTGGCTAACTTTCTTGTGTTAGAAAATCCCCAGCTTTGGCTGTCGTTATTGTCTGATGAATGGGGATTGGGTGAAAAGAAAAACTTACGTTTGAATTCCACAACGGTCTGCCTCCATTTCGCCTTGGCCCAGGCTCTAGTCACGGGGTGAGGATGTCGCGCAGCAGTTCCAGTCTGTTCAGAACCCTGTTCTCTTCTCCCCACGTCCTCGACTCTTCTTGTATTGCACAGTCTCCACATCGTGATGGGAGGTGGAGTGTCAATGTGGATTGATGGGATGTCAGTGTGCTGTTTGGAGGTGATGACAATTTGGTCTTTCTTTATGGACGTTTGCTTACTGTCCACACTGAATACTACTTCCGTCTCCTTGGGCCTGTAAGTGTACTTTCTTACTGGTGACAAGATCATCGTTTCAAAAATGTCTTATCCAGTGGCTGCTTCCCCGGCATGCTTAAGGTTTGCCAGGCATTCATTATTGTGGCACAACCGCTTGGTCTTGGGTAATTCTAGTTCACAGGCACCACATTGCTTCACATCCTTCTTTGTGTCCGTGTCCACTACACAGCCTTCTATGTAATCCGCATATAAACCGTTCCCCTTTCGCTGCTGTACATGTCCATTTACTACTTTTGTTAACCTTTGGTAAACTAGCTTCCTGACCCCAGAAAGATGGATCTGCTCTGTTTAGATTGTTTTAACGGGAGTCTAAGGTGTCAGTAACACCAAGCTAGCCTCAAGTCTCAGTCTACCCCAGTTGTTGTCTCAAGCTCCGGAGCTGCCCTGCTGTCCACACTGACATTTACACGAAGATCTCAGCCGTTTGTTGTCTTTTGTAAGGACCCCACTGCTGAAGAACTGTTGGATGTCTTTGTGATGGTGAAATATTGTGGCTGCACCGGGGAACAAGTTGTTGAAGCGGTTGGATTTAATGATGTGATAGTTGATGTGTTTCCTGTTGGTGGAAGTTGTTGTACCCAGGCTACCCAGCTACCGGATTCATGTTTGTCATTTGCAAAGATCGTTTTGATGCTCCTGCATCCGCCATGTTTCTTGATGGCCGTCAGCACACCTGTTGCTGCACTGGGGCAGGCTGCCTACAAGAACCGCTGCAGGCTGTCTACGTGGAAGGCCACTGCCTCCTCGCAGTCACGTGCCACGTGGCCGAACGCTTGGGTTCACCATCTTGAGTACCTGTTGCATACAATCAAGTATAGCATATTGCTTTCTGTAAGTAACTTCATCTCTATCAGCTCTAATATATTTTTTTCTCTAAATATTAACTGCATATAATGAAAACCACAGAAATACACAATTTTCCTTGGCTAATGGGAATAATATGACCTTCATATTACTTACGTCCAACTGATCAGTGGTTTGAAGGACTGCAAAGACATCTTTCAGCCAGTCGCTGGGAGACCCCCTGGCCTGATGTCCACTACTTGTCCCTGGCACCCCTGCATGCTGCTGCATTGTAGCATACTGGGGACCGATCTTCTCCACAACAGAAGTCCAGAAGGCCTCCTTCTCGCCCCTGCCAGACATATCCAGCAACTGCAACAGCAATAATGTCACAGTTGTATTATAACATTCACATTCAATTTAGCCTATTTAGGATCATTGTATTTTCTTAACATCAAAACCTTTCCTTTAATGCATTAAATAATATTTTGGAGGTTGCACTGCACTGAAATCACGAAGCAATTACTTTTGAGATGTCATTTAGATGTCAGATGTCATGTAGAACTAAGAACTTAAATTCTCATTATTGTATGTATCAGACTATATCCGACAGAAAGTACTTCCAATCATGTGACTGTTCCTCTAGATTCTGTGAGTGAGTGATCCTGGGGAACATCAAAAACTTTGGTGCTTCGGTGATAACTTCTTGATGCAGCATCGATAAAGCCAACACGATATAGGGTGAGTCACTCACAGTCAGTCCTGACGTTTTTAAGTCATAGCAAATGAAAAATTCACTATCATATTGCAAACCTGGCCCAGGGAAAGGAAGATCATTTCGGTTCAGAAGAACCCTTTAGTTTGGTTTCAAGGTGAAAATACAATGAGATGAGCTATAAAAAATCCGTACGTTACAAAAGAAATAAGCATTATAAATGTACCCCGTGATGCTTAAACTCCATACCAAAGATCAGATCATTTGGCCTGAGAAATACAAAGTTTCATTCTTTTCACCAAATAATGAGGAGAATAACAAGCATGAGAGTAAACACTGTATTTGCCAAAAATGCACTCAAAATCACTAAGGAAAGGTTGAGTGGCTACTATCTGAAACTGACCGTTTCCAAAATCATATCCACTGTTACTTGAGTATTTCGGCGTATCAATATTACCGGTATACCCTTCACCGACGTAAAACACTGTATTCCATCCATACGACCATTATGGATGGAAGTCCGAGTCCGCGTCTACCTCACCTGCCGACTCCGACACACTCCCCAGGGCTGCCGAGTCTGAGTCTACCTCACCTGCCGACTCCGACACACTCCCCAGGGCTGCCGAGTCTGAGTCTACCTCACCTGCCGACTCCGACACACTCCCCAGGGCTGCCGAGTCTGAGTCTACCTCACCTGCCGACTCCGACATACTCCCCAGGGCTGCCGAGTCTGAGTCTACCTCACCTGCCGACTCCGACACACATAACAGCTTTCGAAAAGCTCCATCAATGATTCGAATTCATAGTTACTATGATATTGATCATCTGCAAAAGCACAAACATATGCAACTGTTACTGAAAACATACCCAGGCTGAGGGAGAAAATGTTTGAAATTGGAGGGAAAAAAAAACAAATGCATTTCAGCTTTTAAGAAGGCACTTAAATTGCCTCTGATCGCCTCCACTTTGTATTGGTCCAGGATTCCCAGTTTCCCATCTAGCCCGTACGTGGAGTTGTCAGCCATCTCCTCGCTCGTGAAAACGTCACATATCGTGCTGACCTTACTGCCCAAGTCCTTGAATTTAATTTGCTTAACGATTGCTTCTGAGATGGTCCGATAAGCACTAAACAATAAATATTCTCAATCTTTTAGAACATTGTGTCTGGATTCTTACATTAAAACCAAGCTGCTCCAACATACTGTCCAGAAATGGAACAAACATCGACCTTGAGAAGTAGACTTAAGGCGAGTCGGCTTCAACATTACTCCGCTGTGTTTGCCGGTTACATCGCCGCGGTGTCTCCATGTTGTTGCCAACCCTCTTCGCCATCTCAGTGGCTGCACGAGACATACGTGCAAATTCCTCTTCAGCCTTCTGTCTGATGGCCCGCATCTCATTCAGGACAAGGTCCACTTTCTCATACGTCGTGATGACATCCATCGTGCTACCTTGCAATACAACACTGAGGGGCTTGGTGAATGCGGGACAAGGCGAGCTGGAAGGCACACAGGAATGCAGGCTTGTTAACGCGTCTCGTGTGATTTCTTCCTGGCACTCCACCAGTGGTTTATGGATCAGGTGTGCTTCTCCACCCATCTGGTCTCACACATTGCCATGATTTTGGTCTTCTTAAGTGGTTTTAGACCAGCGGCCACCCTTTTGTCAATCTCGTGCACCAGGGGACAGCTCCGTACGCGTTTTACCTTGCCTTATTATTTAGGGGCTGAAATGCATCTTGAAACGGCCACCACCATGATCCCCTAAAATCTTGATCCACACCTCTCTCTCTCAGGAATGTTGTTATCGTGCCACGTCAGTTTCCTGGTGGGAGAATGCGTTGTTACTTGTTAGCATGATTTTAATTTGAAAACAGTCATTATTTCTTTTACAAAAGTACTATATCGATATGTAAGTTTTAAAAGAAAGTCAAATTGCCAACCAAATTGCCGCCAAGAGCGGATCTTGGGTAGCGGACTAATGCTAACAAGGCTGGATACCAGGCTAGGTTCACAGTCAAACGACAACTCTAATTATGATTTCACGCTTCAAGCCCTACGATATTTCCACTAACCTTGCTGCATTTTCTGAAGTGGTCCTCCACCTTGCAGCATTTGACAACGTGTGCGGGGTTGAATGGACAGTGGACGAGCTGACCTGGAGCAGAGATGAACTTCACGATCTTTCTTGTGTCATCTTTGTACTCTCTCACGTTTGTGTTGTGTGCCTGGGCTAAGACTGTTAAAAGAAATATATATAAATAAAATATGTACTTAAGTAATTGAATAAATATACCTGATTATTT